>NC_141898.1:27838423-27845923 GCF_030686135.1 Camelina sativa
GAGCAGCTGTCCCAACATCAAAAAAGGTACCGCTGTCGCCAATAGGAACAGGATCTGAGCCTGCCGTACGCACAGGACAGTCTCTTTCTGATGTGGTAGCAGTTCCAGGAGCAATCGCAGAGACAATTGAAGGATCTGCAGATTCGCAATCAGAGCCTGTGAAACCGGGAAGATGTCGAGATAGCAGGAGAAGAATTAGCAGTATGTGAGTGCGGAAGCAGAGTGGAGGATCGAGGGACCTGTGAAGGTGTGATAAAGGAACTGTCTGTTGAAACAGAAGGGACATATGAAGGTTTAGAACCAAGCTGCCAAGCACGAAGCAGAGAACTTGGATACGGTGGGATGAGATGGTGATAACAGTCCTGAAAACGAAAGACTAGAGCTCTTGCCCAACTGACAGACTTCACAAACAGAAAGATCGCTTTTATTAATAACTATAGCTTTACTAGTCTTGAGTTGTTGGAGAACTTGAGGATTTGGATGCCCAAGCCTATAATGCCAAGTGAGCTCACTAGCTGCTTGTTGTCTTGTAGAGTAGAAGACTTATAGATTAAAATTCTCCAACATATAGATGTCCTTACACCGTTTTTCCTTTGCTCAGCAAGCTCCGTGTTTGCTTGTCCTTTATGCATACTTCGTTAGCATCAAACTCAAAGAAGCATGGATAAATCATCACAAAGTTTGGACACAGAGAGAAGAGACTTAGTTATGAAAGGACAAACAAGAACTTCATTTAATGGTAAACTACTTGATGAGCTTGGTAGATTGGTAGATCCAACATGAGTGATGGGCAAGAAGGCTCCATCCCCAACCATCACACTGTCGGATCCCACATAAGGTTGTGACTGTTGGAGGTGATGAGCAGAATTGGTAATGTGAGAGGAGGCACCAGAATCTGGAAACCATTCTGTACCAAAGGTATCCGTGATCTGAAGAGCAGCAAGAGCTTGAGGAATATCACTGTTCTGGAAGGAGTTGTCATATCGGTTCCAGCATTTTAGGGCTGAGTGACCAGTTTAGCCACAGATTTGGCAAACGGGTCGAGAAGAGAACTGATCAGAGGAGTGGGATTGATGCAAACTAGTTGAGGGCTTGATAGCGTTGATGAAACCCTCTTCCTCTTGTAGAGAATGAGCCGCGACCACGGTAGTTACCAAACCGAGAATAGGACTGTCATACGAGTATACCAGAGGCTAAAGGTATTGAGTGATGATCCTTCCTCAACCCTAAGCTAGGCGAATCAATAACAAAGCAAGACTACTTTCCATCAGTACGGGGTACGCCATAAACGAAGTCAGAAGGTTGTCAATCAAATATGGTACGCGATGCTTGTCCAAATAAAAAACGATCCCTTAAAAGTGAGTTAGAAAGGTAAGAGTCTTGTACCTAGTAGAACTTCTAATAACTAATAAAAGCTATTTTCTCAGAAGCGAGAGCGCACCTCTCGCAACAAGTGCTCGAGTCACTCCGCACCTCGAGAAACAAGTCTCAGGAAGTGAGTGAGTTATAGTATTACAGGAGCTAATAGCTTCAGCAGAGAAATAAACACAGGAAATACTGGTGGGAATCTCACCTCCAAGCCTTTCATGGGCCCGCGTTGAAATACCCAACAAAAATCCAAAGATCATTGATAGCAGAATGAAGAAACTGAAGATCCTGCTATAAAGATCTCCTCATAATGTAATGAAATTATTATAAGAAATAAAATGAAAGCGCAGCTAACATTATCCAGGAACAAGGAACAGGTGATGGATTGAGCAGTAATAAAGGTAATGGTTGGAAGCTGATGGATGGCCGAGTAAAGAACCCAGATATTAGAAGGGAGACCGTTACAGTGGTTCAAGGTAGCTAAATTCATGTTTCGCGAATCATAGAAAAGAAAGAAGAAGGGATATTGGAAAAAAAAAGTCATGGATTTAGCAATACAAAGAGGTTCAGCTGTTTCCAAATACGGCGGATCTGGTGATAAAGGCCAAGGGCGTGCTCTTCTATTGAAGGAAGAACAAAAACGAAAAAGCTCTCTTTGCGTACTATGGATCTCTTACGTGCGATATTCCTTGCTTTGACTTTGACGAGCAGCATCCAGTACATTCACCCCGGCTGGGCAGTAGCGCCAAGAAGAACTTCAAGCTAAGAGCGAAGAGAAGGTAATGATTTCGCTCAGTAGAAGGTCACCTACATGGATATTGAGGCTATAAGCCGCAGGTAAGATATAGTTCACAAGTCGAAGGGGAATCTTGAATCAAATGTCGATTCATCTTAATTGTACGTCAATTCTAATTCAATTTGTTCTAAACTTCCTCGGGGCTAAAGCCTCGTGATTCAATTATGGCTCTTTGCTGCTATTAAGGTGATAGTATCTGCTTAGCCCATAGTAATAAGATGGTAGTGACCGCTTATCCTAAGTCTTCCGCCGGCATGGGTGTAACTGTCCTTCCAGAGTACCTCAAACAGTCCTCTTACGAAGCCTATTCCCGGCCTTACTCTGCATTCTTTCTTTCTGGTTGTACTAAGCAGGAGCGTTCCCCCTTACTGGCTAGGCGGCTAGTAGATGCTTGGCTTTCATTCCATTCTGATGATAAATGAACAAAGAGGTGTCGGACTGGGCATATAAGCAGCTATCAAAAATTTCACTCATGATACCAGGCGCGAGGAGCCTGTTTAAGACCATAGATTGCTTTTCGAAACCTGCACACATGAGAAGAGAAGAAAAATGAATATCGACCGCGAGGTTGAGACATGACTCTTTTCGGTTAAGTGACCCTGTAGAAAAGCGTTGTTGACATCCAATTGACGAAGAGTCCAGCCATGGTATAGAGTAATACTCAAAGACGAATAGTGATAGGCTTAACCACAGGGCTTAATCTATCAAAATAATCAATCCCAGGCCGCTGATTCCTGTCTAAAACACGAGAGAACCTTGCCTTGTGGGTGTCCGATGCCGACCCCGTTGTGCTGTGCGTCTTGTCTTTCCCAACGAAAGTGATGCCGATTCAGCGTGTGTGGCCTGATGCGGTTCAGCCTACCAATTAGTGGGGCAAGGAGATATGGTTTCCTTAGATTGAGAATACCTCCCTTCCTTAGGCATAAGCATGTCATGTATATGTACACAAGGGGAATAGCAACTAAAGCTCAATAGCACCTTAGTGAACTACAAGGGCTCTACCGCTCGGGTCCCTCAACCGAGAGCCCCTCCTCGCTACGATCCACCCTTTCTCTAGCCCTCTACTCAACCGCTTTAGCTGGCCCGCTTCTGAATGATCAGAAGTAGCAGATTCAATCTGTGAATCCCGTCTAGAGCTCCTCACACTGTCCGCATCATCATCAACGGTAAACGGATCAGATTTTAAGAGCTTCAAAATACATACAATACCCTAAGGAGTGAGGGATGTACCTTTTGAAAAGGGACTGACTGAACGGAATCAATGACTTACATTAACATTGCTCTTAAAAGAAGTCGAATTCCCTTCATTCAGAGCATAATTAATCTAGTCACTGATTTTAGTTATATAGTTATTCATGTTTGTTGTTCGTTGGACCTTTTTTGAAAGGCTTTGTTAATGCTTATCGAGTTATGATATAAGAAAGGGGAACGACTAAGGAAATGCCATGCTAAGCCCTATTTCCCTGCTGTTTCAACTTCTTTCTATAGCGATTGGACACAAGTTTTTCTCAAGTTAATGCAACTCCGTTTCAATTCCATAATTTGACTCAAACTACATGTCAATCCCCCAGTCCACTATAGGGGAGAGTTCACTCCAGTTAGGGGGTATTACCAGCGGCTTCGACCACATCCTATCCTCTCTAGCTACTGGCTTCTGTGGGGAGGGCAAACTTCTATATTTCCCTGCTAGTGCACTACTTCCTTTTCTTTCAGAACAGAGACGGAGCCCTGCTTTAAATTGACAGAGGAGTTATTGGACGCCGGGTATATCCAGCCATCCTAAGCATCTTATGAAGCCCCAGTGTTGTTCCAGAAGAAGCGGGAGCCTACGTCTATGCATCGACTAACCTATATCTAAACAAGGTTACCCTCAAGAATAAGTACCTGATTCTGCGCGTAGAAGACCTATTCGATCCGTTGGGAGATGCAAGCTTCTTCACCAAGTTGGATCTAAAGCCGGGGTACTACCAGGTGCGCATCGCCGAGGGTAATGAACCAAAGAGGAGTATACTTTATGAATGGGAAAGCAGTCATCAAGCCAGATGCGGATGAAATTCTAACTGCTGCGCTTACGCCTTTTGATTAGACAACTCCTAGTGCCAAGCTAACTAACTAGGATTCGTTCAAAGGATTCGTGAAAACAGAAAGAAGAGCTAGCGACTCTGACGAATCTAATGTTGCCCGCGTTGAGACGAAAAGAAAGGCGGATTCCCTATATAAGTGAATTTGTTCTTCAATCGATTCATCTCGGCCTTAGACTGCTACGGTTAGCTCTTGCCCCGAGCACCTGGACTGGCTATCTCGAAAGAAATGCTTTCATATCATAGCTGCTGACTTGGCTTTGAAACTAGGAGCTGAAGGAACGGCTACTGATTTGGGACCTAAATCATTTCATCCGGAAGTGACTGCACTCGCCTAAGCCAAGGCCAAGCTACTTTCATAACCACCAGGAAAGCCTAGCTACTTGTTCGTTCCTCACCCTGTCCCTTACCTCTTACCGTGGGAAAAGCCGTTGATATTCGTAGATCGTTCGTTGATTCCCTTGCTTTTGGGCGATGATTCGATTCTTCTGGGCTTGTTGCCACTAAAGAAAGAGTTCTGCCTTCTAGCCAAGCCTTTGAGACCAAGTCAAGCTTTCCAGCAGTCAACCAAGAAAGAGTGTTTCTCCCCTACTGAAGAAATGGAAGTCAGTCTGCTTTCCTTTTTAGCTTTGTTCACATCTGCTCTTTCCAGGACTGGCTATCTCTCAATGTATTCACGCATCTCGAAATAGTGAAAAGAAGTAGTCCCTCCTCCCAGAGCTGAAATAGCTGGAAAAAAAAACTTTAATAGAGGTAATGCCGACTCTTCTACTTTCTGGATCTTTTGAATAAGGCAAGGCCTTTACCTATTCCCTATCACAACCACTTTCAGTAGAGGAACTTTCTTTCCTTTTAGTCGAGTTATAGCTTTCGCTTCTTTAGATCCTGATCCTTTATTAGAGGAGATCGCTTTACTTTTTTATAAGAGCCATTGGCAGGACCAAGAAACTCTCATTCAAGGCGCCAATCATTCATAAATAATTCTTATATATGATATGCAATTCGATGATTCAATTTCTTGTGGAAAAGACTAGCGCAATGGCTTAATGCATTTCATTGGCAGTTTGGTCCTAACAAATTATGCTTTTTGGGAGAGGAGAACTTTCACTAAGCAATATTTGAGTTGGCTAACCCAATGATTGAGCTAGCTTCTAATCCATTTCAATCTCATTTTACACAGCAGAAGTTGTGGATTCATACCTGGAAGCAGGCAATGCCGCCACATTTCTCTTGTGAAAGAAGGTTACGCAGCTGATTCGGTTAATCACATGTCAGAGGCATTTATTTAAATCGCACATGTCAGAACAAGACCTAGGGATCCGGTGGCACTAGGAGCGGGTAGCCGAGTTTAGATCATTCCGTTAAGACACAACCACTTTTACAGTAAACATGCATTCGCCCAGCGCTCCCTCCTTACGAATGGTTACGGGACTAGAGCGAGTCTCTTTTTCTTTGCAAGAATAGGTCTGAGCCTGATGACATTCCTGCTTTCCTTGCCATGTCCAACTAAAGTGAAAGTTAATCAACTGCAAGGAGGAATCGACCTTTTTCTACTATTCATTTGCGCCGGAAACCCCTTCATTATTTGCCCTGAACTGGTGAAAGGAATAGGAGGACTTTTCCCTCGGTGGAAGTAGGGATTTAAGCACAGTTGTGATTCCGCTTTCATGTCTTGGATTGAGCTTTCTCACTCTTTTTATGCCTTTTTCTTGTCGGCGTCCTTTGTTCGCTACTGCTTTAAAGAATGGGATGAGGCTACCTGATCGTCGAGTCGACTTTCATTAATCAATTGGATTGGATCTTATTATCCCATAGTCATAAATCTGATTCTTCACTCAGTGGGAACAGTCTTCATGGTGGTACCAGTGCGTATATATGTAGATGAGTTTTGGTTCCCACCCTCGATTTTTCATTCAATCTTCCTATCTTTTTTTCCCTGCTTTGGAAGCATTCGATCTCTCGTAAGCAAACCCTCGTTAGAGAAAGGGGGCGGGAAGCCTGCGTGCGATTCTTGGGTTGGATATCCCTGGCTCTCTTCTCTCTGAGTCCCCGCTAGCTTTCAAGGGTTCATTCAATCTCCCTCCCAACGCAAGGAAACCGATCGATGCACTTGGCTTTAGGTTTCGATCGATAATAATTTATATTATATATAAAAACGCTTTTCGCTGGAGACTCGGGTGGGGCGCTTGCTCTCCACTGGCGGTTGAATGAAAGACGTACCCATAAAGTTGACCTAAGTTGGTATGCCTCCCATCGAACTAAAGCAAGAAATCTTCTTTCGATGCGAGTCTATTAAATGTTTAGCCACATTTGCTGCGCCCCGGTCAGTGGAGTCAATAGCCTTATCAGCTGTCCCTCCCTTTTTTTTAAATATTACCCAGGATCTTATCCCAGGCCGCTGATGAATTGGCAACGAGGCGAGCCTTGTACCGCTCAACACTGCCATCAGGTTTCCGCTTAACCCGATAAGACCCACAACAATCTTTTGATGAGGAGATGATGGTACTAGTTCCCGGGTGCCATGGAGAATTAATGCATTAAATTCAGCAGACATGGATGGTGGCACTAGGATCTGCATACGAGGCTTTTGGTGTGCGGACGTATGTGACCAATGCACTTATGCTGCCTTCACTCAAAGGAAAGCACTTTCAAAGAAGCAAGGGATGAAGGGGAGGTAAGCCTGTCTTAAAATCGATTAACTAAGCTAGCTTAATTCTTGAACTACTTGAACTAGAGGAGCGGTACGAGCGGCTTACTACAAAAGAAAGGCTATTTGAGATGCTTTTTCCGGGCCAAAGTACTCTGACCCATGATACCGATTCAAGCTCACTGAGAACGGATTTTCTTAGTTTGAAATTCAACTACGGACCAACAAAGATTGATTGTTGTCCCGTTGACAGGAAGATGGAGGGTTGTTCTCGTACTCGCTTGGCGGGGTGGGCATTCTTATTTGTTTAAGACTTTTCACAGCTTTTAGGCGCTAGGAGGGCTTGATAGCTTTGATGTAACCGGTTTTGGTCGTTGTTGGAATTGATGAGCCAAACAAGCCAGTTCTCAGCCTTCTATAGTATTCGTTTGAATACGAGACAAAGGAATCTATAGGCCTATCTCTCACTTTTTAATACTATTATTGCTAGTGCTAAGGAGCTAGAGTATACTAGTCTAGAAAAGAATCCCACATAGTTGGCTATCTTACTCTAATACCAATGCGAAGAAACTCATTAATTCATTGATGAGGAGGGCGAAGAAACTTTT
>NC_141898.1:27850923-27861467 GCF_030686135.1 Camelina sativa
TCTATTCCAGTAGCATCAGGTTGAGTTTTTTTCTTTCCGTATTACCTTCTTCAGATAAGATTCTTCATTGCACGAACAAACAAAGAAATCCGTTCGTTCCTTCTAAAGACTAGGCTTTTGGGGGCGTTCGGTAGCGATCTTATCAAAGAATTGGGATAACCACCCTAGCGAACTATTGCCTTTAGCCCGCTTCTGCAGAACTCTTGGGACTAAGATTCCGTATCTAGTACTGTCATCAATCAGAGGCTTAGACTATGTATGGATGTAGCTCACCCAAGATAGGTAAAGGGGTCAAAAACTTCTCAGGCTGCCTGTGAGGCTGCGTTAACCGACGTTACAACGTTCTTTTTTTTTTACAGAGTCAAAACAAAACTTCAATCTTTAAGCATGGGCGGTGGTCGAATGAATAGAATGTCCGAGTAAGGAGAACTATCCAAGCTTCTTCACAAGCGAAGGAATTGCAGCCTAACCATCTGTGAGATCGGAGACTTCGAGAGGCTCTGACGCCCTCTTTAACGCCACTCTTTCCGAGTCTCGGACATGAAGCTTACGATTGATTTTGTTAGTGAGAAGCTCAGTTTCGCTTTAAGCCCGACAAGCGGGTGGTTTGGTTGGTTGTTGATAGAGGACTCGAAATAGCTTTATTTGCACTGTTCCCTTCTTTATCGAATAGGGGTTCCTCCGTCACTTCAAATTTGACTAGGGATGATAACCAGAGAACGCTCTCCACTAAGACTCCCGTATGATATGCAGGTTAAAGCTCCCGTTTCAGATGCTGAAGGCTCGTTGAGACCTCTTATCTCATACCGCTTCGTCCTACTTCAGCTAAATGGAATCTTTCGTAAAGCCATCCTGAAAGTAAGGTAGCATATAGATTCTTCGACCTCCCGGTCCTAAGGAAGTAATCTCGATAGGAATGCCCGTCTACGTCAGAGAAAGAAGATACTTCCTCCCTTTTCTCGATAAAGTATACTATTTATTCTGCTGCTGTTTCTCATTTTCAAAACATCTTGAGACAGATCTTGCAATGTGAACAGCAATTTTCAGTTTGAAAGAGTCCTTACTTGCCTTTGAAGGTTGATTGGGTGAGTGTTTCGTGGCTGGCCTTTCTCCTCATCAACTAATTAATGCCTCCGGACCTCTCTCTTTTGAAACTAAATATGCTGAACAAGAATAGAATGAAACTAGCTTAGAGCAGATAAGGTCTAGGCCTTTCACCCCTTGCCATCCTTCTCTGTGAAGATAGACTGCTGTTTATTGCGTGTCAAGTGCGAGATTGGCAGGAATTGCGTATTCAAGTCTATCTGAGACTATCTATCTAGTACGATCCAGTCATTCAGTACAGTATCTTCGCAAGGTCTTTATGGAATTCTTATAGCAGGTCGGTCTAGGTAGTTGATATTGCTCCTGAGACCTTCGTAGTTTCCTGTTTCGTTTGTGCATCTTTCTTTCCTTTTGTTCAAGTCAATCAAGAGGGAAAACTTATACTATGATGGGGTATTTGATTGGGCCTTCCTATGCTGACGAATGCATCCTTCCTCTTCTCAAGCTATAAGAAGTACGTACTTTCAGATGGAAAGGATTGAACTCTAACTCAGAAGTGGAATTCACAGCTATTACTACTATAGTTGTCTTTCATTAACAGTTCCTCCTGTAACTCAAGAATTGTAAGTTGATTCATAACCACGCTAGTAAAGTTGCCTTTGGAATAGGAAGTTGAGTCCGATCTTGGTACTCTCGCTAAAGTTTGTTGACATTTAAGCCCTCTAGAATAGATTTCTTTACTGTAGTCCCCATCCGAGTAATGAACTCTAGAATTGACTTCTCCCCAGACCCTTCACTATCTTGTCCAAGTGTTTAATTGGCTTCGACGCCTGGACTTTTATCTCTAGATACTCTTTCCGGCTTCATTTACCGATCCTGCGAATGACCAGGATTTGATCCCGTTTAACCTTCCACTTCGGCTAGATAATTGCCAAGCCCAGCTGTAACTATTTAGTTTACACCCTCTACCGCAGCTTTACTTTTCAGCTATCGAACGTGGCCTTCTACGCCTGCTTGCCTTCTATTTGACATCCCTATCACCTGGCGGCTAAACCATTCGTTGATGAGGGAACTATTGAAGCTTCTAAAGCAGCCCTTTCCGCTGCTCCTACATCTATCTAGGAAGGAAGTCCACTACGGTATGGAGGAAGTAGTCGAATAAACTGATACAGCAGGCCAATCAAAGCAATCATCTGCCGATTTCGTAGGGTACCGTACGCCCTTTGTCTATGGATTCTAAGGAAAGCATGCCATATGATACGGGACTCTAAACCATCGAATCGAGCGAGCCTATTTCCCGTCTCCTGCTTTCATAGAGATCTTTTCTTCTCTGACCGCCGGCCCTGGGAAGTAGGTTAATCCACAAAAGCACTAGCAGTGCCAGTAGTTGGTACGTGGATATCATCAGGATGCTGCTTGACTAGCTCTTCATCCATGATCTTCACTGCCATCTTTCTAGCACAATCACCTTTCTGGCTGGAAGCTGTACCTATATCATGATCGGGCACGCAAGGTTCTTCTTTCATATTGTTACAAATGAACTCGTAGGCTCTTCCTGCATCCATGCATAAAGAATTAGTCAGTAGGGTCCTCGAAGCCCGCCAAAGGGGTAAGTAGAGTGATTCCTCTTGTAGGGGATCGTAGCTAGCTATAGTATCACACGATTCTTTCATCTTCTTTTCACATTCATTCTAATTATAGTTGGAAAATTGGCTACTTTATAAGGCTAAGCAAAGGTTTTCAATCCAAAGCTTTGAAGAAAGAAGAAACTCCGGGTGGAAGGTTCAAGGATTATTCTGATTGCACGAGAGATTGCCCTACCAGCTAACTCCTATTGACCTTACTAAAACAAAAGCACTAAGACTTATACTAGCTAACACAGAAGAGACACCATAGGAAAGGGCACGCACACCTAACCTTTTTTTTTTTTTCACAAGGTTACCCTCACCACTGTCACTTTGATCAATACCTTGCTTTACTGTAAAAGATCCTTACACAAAGTTTCTTCCTAGAAGACACTGTGCCTGAACTTATGACACATACCTACTTCCATCAACCACATCTTGCTATCTTTCACACGAGGGTGAGTTCTTGCGGGCTGACGTTGTGAACAAAGCAAAGACAGCTGGGTCTGTGAGTGAGCCTAGACTCTCTCTATTCGAGTGAGTTCCACTTTTCTTGAAGTGTAATACCCTTACTGCCAGTTCCCTCTTCCCGGATCTAAGGGTTAGCTTTCTAATTCATAGATAGCCCGAGAGGAAGTCTAAGGTTTCAGCTTCAAGTGGACAGCTTTCTTCCTAAACATCCGAGTTCGAAGCGAAGGCCCTTCTCTGCTGATTCGTCCTAAGATAAGGAAGAGCTTAACCCACACCCAAAGCAAATTCACTTCCTCTTCCCTTCCTCACCTTCACAGAAGAATCTCTTTTCTTCTGTGAAGGTGAGAGAAGGACTGGCCTTAACAACGAATTTCGTAAAGCGCAAGAAGGGGCTTGGAAAAAGCATTCGAAGGAACTCGGACATCGCGCGGCCATTGGTCAAGATCTCCCCTGATGGACATCATTACACATTCATTCAACGCTTCCCCGGCGGGGTAAGAAAGTAAGATTGAACTACTGAATAATAAGAGAAGCATTGTGATTTCCTTGATTTAAGGACTTTAGCGTCTCATTGCGGAAGCAGAAGTTCTTTCATTCCTCATTCACTTCTAGGACTTGGGTTAGAGAGGGGGGAATATAGTAAATAAATAAAGTAAAAGTGCAGTTCCTATTTCTCAGCTCAGATTAGAGCACCAGCTGTTACGCTGACAACCCCCGTTACGCCGCGCTTGAACTCCTAGCCCTAAGACGGAGTAGTCTTAGTAGCAGTAAGATTACCGGATTCCGCTTTATGTCTTTCTTTTTTACTTTCCCTAAGCACTCATTGTATTTGAATTTGACCCGCTCAGAAGAGCTATGTATCCGGTCTTGGGAGTCAAATAAGGGCATGGCTTAAACCAGCTCCCTAGCCTAGGGTGAGGTCTCATAATAGAGTAAAGTAGGACAGAAGGATTAGCTTAGCAGTGAACAAAAATCATTCAATCAGCTCAAGAGCTGGAAAAAAAACTTCTAGGTTTCGGAATAGAAGGAAGGGGGCTCCCAGCAGGTAAGTCCTGCTTGATTGCTTTCACCAGGTTTATAAAGACTGGTTCGAAAGGACCAGGTCGGGATAGGCTGGGAGTCGATTAGCCCGAGTTGTGTTAAGATAAGTGGCACTTGAATTTGAAGTAGACATCGGCCAGGTCTTGGATGCTGAATTATCGGTCTTACCACTTGTATCGATAGACCCACTTGAATTGAATGCTGAGGAGATTGATTTTCAATCCAATCCTGATCCTGATCTTCGAACTTTATCTCTGCAAAAGGCTTTTGGCAAAGCTTGAACATCGTATCGTTAGCTCCTTTTAAAAAGGAAGACAAAAGAGCTAGTAGGACGGACTGGTAAGGGATGAAATTACTTATTACTTATGAGTGGAGGGCTTCGCTTTTTTTTATAACTGTCACTGGAACAGAAGGCCTAGTACTCCAATTGGCTTAAGTGCACTCCCAATGATATTCTAGTCTTCTTTCTTAAGAAAATATAGATATTATCGTGGAAAGAAATCTATCTCTTGAAGGGAGTCCAACTTAATTCAGTTTGATCCCAAGAGACGGTATGGAACGCTCGTATAGAACCCCATCCAATAGAACTCAAACCGCTGGGAATGCAACGGGATGGATGTCAACTGGTAAGAATAGCCTTGGTCTGGAGATCTTTACAACAGGAGATCAGGAGTTAGCTCGCTTGGACGGAGAGCACCAGAAAGAAGGGGCAGTCTAACTGAACTCCACTCGTTTAGAAGAAGCCTCGCCAGTCAGGGGGATAGGGAAAATTTCTTCACAGCATGAAGAAAAGAGAGGGATTCAAAAAGGGCTGGCTCCTTAGAAGGGATTTGAGTGCTTTAGACTAAGAAGTGAGATTAGATAGGCTTGTCTTAGGATTTGATGCACATTCAAGGGCAACTACTGCTTATGGGTAGGCACCTAGTGCTACAATGGCTGTAACAGATTCAGAGATTGCATTTGCCCTTGGATACACACCACACATTGATTGGATTTGAAAGATACGAAGGGTCCATAACGGACAGGAACTACAACTATTGATACTCGGTCTAGACTAGGGGGGGAAGGCACTGCCGGAAACGGGACTGCTGTACTATAAAGGGGTTACCGTCGAAGGTAAGGACAGAGACTTATTAAATGGGGAGGACAGATATAGGCAGACACTTCCAAAAGGCAGAAGCATTGGCTTTTAGGACGCACTCAAACTTCCATTAAAACTCCAGGTGGCAAAACAAAACAACTCCATTCAATAAGAAAGAGGAATGTGCTAACGCCAATAAGCGTATAAGAAAAGGACTAGAACTGGCTGAAAGCACTTACCACTAGAAAGAAATTGGCCTGACAGAAAAAGTCAAATCCCTCTCCCTCTCCTTTCAGTCGAGTTTGTGTTCACAACCTCTCCTTTCAGTCGAGTTGCTAAAGCACCTCTCCTGCTTTCTAAAGCTAAAGGGCGAGTGACTTCATACCTTTCCTCAAAGCCGCCTACCGTGCAACGAGCAACGACCTGGCCTGGGACGAAGTAAACCCTTACCAGGGTTGAGAAGCTTACTATTACTAAGCCTTTTGCCCTCCCAGATTCAGTCAGTAATGGCTTCTATGATAGAGTAATTTAGCTATAGAGTTTTCAGCTAAATAGCTCTTTCGAATACTTTCGTTCGTGCTTACCTTTGTATCTATATCTTCCCTCCCAATGAAAACGAGGAGAAGAGGTCACGTCTCAGCCCAGGAGAAAGAGAACTACTCGACTAAGAAGTCAGTGTTGGAGGTGTACTAATCCCTCTCTTTTAGCCGGAAAGACTTTCTAACCAATTCCATTAATAAGCTAAAGAGAAGTTACAGAAGTACGGAAGTGACAGAGAAGTAAACCTTTTTAGCCAAGGGCAGCGCAGCGCCTCTGATACTGAACTAGATGCCGCAAAAGCACCAACTCTGGCATCATATCCCGAAGATAGTCATTTCAGTCTGTTGGGCAGCGTTTTATAGAAGTGACGGAAGCCAACCGACTGACTTGCAGCTGCCAGTGTCCGCCTGACTTTCTTCTCTTTTACTATAGATGGGAGTCTATATTCAGCATCTAGGTTACTACACTGAAAGCCTAATAGTAGGTCTGCAAGCCTAATTCGGATTCTTTTTCTAACGTCCTACCTACAGGCGCATAGGAGCTAGTTTTCCAACCGCGGAACAATATCTTACACTTAGATTCCACCATAGTGCTAGATTAACTAGGCCTTCTCTCCACTAAACAGATTCCATCGTAGTGGATAGAAGTCTTTAGACTAAGGGCAGACCGCAAGGGCAAATCTTAGGCATTGGTTCCGAGGACGGTAGCCTACTGAGAATGAAGGAAGAGAAGCGATTTTGAAGACTTTCTAAGATATTTCCACGATCAATACCGACTTCCTTATCTTTTCTCTTGGAAGTCGAACCTTTATCTGTATGGAAAAGAGGGCTTCTACCTATACTTGGTTGAGAAAGGGCTGAATGGTCCAGGACAAGAAAAAGCCACTAAAAAGAACTGTAGGTCATACAGGGTAGTCCACTTTATCTTTATCCGTGACTCTGAGTACAAGATTTCCGGGATCAAGAAAGTCGCAAATAAATATGCTGGGCTGGACTCTTTTCTCGTATGCCCGGAAAACGTTGTTTCGATAGAACTCAGCTTGCTGCATAGCTCGTCTAAACAAAACACTCCAGATCCGCACTTCCCTTTAAATATACTCCAAAGGGACTAAGCTTGACTAAGAAGGGCTTTGCTCCGCATGAGACAAAGTTATCAAAAAGTACTTATTCCAATTTAGATAACCCTGATTAGAAACACACTTGACCGTTTTCTAGCTTGAACCAGAACAAACATTAAACGCCCGGAACAACTGTTAGAATTTCGATCGAACAAGTATTGGCATTCTGTCAGCATTTCCCCCGCGGTCAGTGATAGTTAGGAAAGGAAGAAAAAAGGGTGATACACGAGAAGCTAGGTCAGGTATATATAGCGATTGCAGATGGTGCACCAGTTTCGTATACATAGGCCCTGGTTGGTAAGGTGATGAGATCGACACATTATATGCGATCTACGTTCATAGGTTCTACCTTGAAGCTCTTCTCCTTTTCTTACTCTAACAAGTAAGCAAATAGGAATTACCTTGTGAAGCAACGTAAATTTAGTGAGTTTTGGGAGGTTAGCCTTAACACATCCAAATCTTCCGAAGTCAATGTGGTTAGCAGCCACTGTCCCGACCTTTTCTGTCACTCCTTCCTTTGAAAGGAGCTTCTCGCCGTTATAAACTCAGCTCTTTTTCCGGCTTTACCGATTAGATCAGTTTAGACCTTACCTTGGGATTGGTTTTTTTCCTTTAAGGCTGACCCTTCTTATAGAAAACTGGCATCTAGAAAACTGGCATCCAAAGGTCCTCAACCAGGGATAAATCGACAAATCTAGGATAAAGTCCACTTGAATCGACCAAAGGGGAAGGAAGTATGAAAATCCAATTCTTTGACGGAAACTAAAGACTAACCTACAAGCTAGCCTCGTCGAATCGACTCACTCTCCTAACCTCAAAGGAAATCTGAGAAACAAGTAGATCAAGGATTCCCATGTTGCCTATGGTGTCTTGCGAATTCCTAGGAATGTTAGGAATGGGAGAACCAGTAATCCCAGTAATCCCAGGAATAGGAGGTAAGGAGATTAGTTGGTTAGGAGGGAATCCCAGCAATATTAGCAATGAGGTGATGAGATTAGGTTTGTTTTGGTTAGGGATTAGAGGAATGGGAGAGGTAAGCCAAGTAAGGTAAGGAGTTTTTGTTTGTAGAAAGTTCCATTTCAATCTGCCTATCTGTTTGAATCAGTTTATCCCAAGGAAGTGTTTTACTCTTTTAATTGGTAGTTGGTTAAGGAATCCCAGGTTAGGAGATTAGATTAGTTGGTTCTGGAATCCCTGGAATGTTAGCAATGGGAAGAGTTCACCTTGCTCTCTCTCCTTTTAGTCGAGTAATAAATCCCTCTCGCAGAAAGCTCAAGTATGTAAACAACCTCTCCTTTTAGTCGAGTTACGTCAGTACCTCTCGCAACAAGTACTCGAGTCACAAAACTAAAGGTCGAGTCATGACTTCGCCCTCAGGTGGGAGGAGAAACTGTACAGGACATAGCTTTCCGCCTCTTTCTTTCACAAAAAAATGAACCACCAAAAACTGTAGATTTCTTTTTTGAAAAGAGTTTTGTGGCCTTTTCAAAAAAGAAAGAAGTGCTACTCAAAATGTGGCGGAGCTAGATCCTTACGGATCGTGGATTCAGAGTGGCGCTCGCTTTATTAAAACCGGAAAGACTTTATCGTAGAAGCGGGACTTAGAAAAGTCCTCAAATCTCTTTCTGACCATGGTGTCAATAGCCCATACTTTCAGTCTTTTTTTTAAAAAGACAACGTGAAGAGGAATAGATCAACAAAACAAAGAAAGGACAGGAACAGGGGTTGTTGCAGAATTGGGTTCGAGTCCCAGGGACGCAATGTGGCTGCTTAAAAAACTGATTCAACGAGATATAGATTTGTCCCCATTAAGATTTCAAACTTGTCGTCTACTTTCAGGAAATGTTCGGAACAGAGAACTGACAATAATACAACGCCGCATTCTCCGAAGATTGAGGAACAGGAAGAGATCTATTAAGAAGAGAAAGATTTATCCGAAAAAATATCTTACCAGTTATATACAATTACAAACTACACGAAAGTTGCCCCTTTTTCATGGGGATTTACCCATCACAGAGATGCACAGAGGAACAAAACGAACTTCATATATCCCTTTTCCACTCAATCCAGAAACAAGATTTGACGTTATTCCGCTTCGTCTCCATTTTCTTGAAACTATTCCTCAAGCAAGGCAGCCGATAAGTCATCGAAGGGTTTGTGTGAATAAAGGAATGGTAAGCATTACTCATTTTAAACTTTCCCACGGTGATATAATATCTTTTCAAGAAAATAACGCGATAATACGCGGTGAAGAAATAAGGAGATCTTTCTATAAAGAAATTTCAGTTGAAAAAATCATAGGCAAATTACTGCATCAACCGCTAAGAATGTGGAGAAGAAGCAAAACTGAATGGTTCCACCTACTCAAAACTAAGAGGGGATGCCGCCTACTACTAAAATCCCGGTTTTTGCAACAGTTGCGTTCTTCTATGCAAGAAGAAGACTTAGAAAGAACAAAGAAGTTTGGATCCGAAAAAGTATGCTTAGGAAGTTCCTTCGCTGAGCACAAGAGAATGAAGAGGAATTTGTTAAAATCCCTATTCTTATCGAAGAGAAGGAAGGAGAAAAACCTAAATCTTCCTACTCGAACAATCAGTCCTATAGTTTACAACTCTTCTTTATCTTTATATAGTAATTCGACCTATTGCTTCGCATCCCCCCATAAGTTGACTATGAAGAGAAGAATCAAAAGGATCGAACTACCTACTCATTATTCGGAGGTTAATCATAGAACACCAAAAGCTGTGGTATCTTATGGACCTAACATAGGTCATATCCCTCACGACATAAGATTAAAAGATCCAAACCTTCCTCTTCGGAGCAGAAACGGACGTGGCCAAAACATATAAAGATCGGCGTAGTCACTCATAGGGACATCTCTATCCGGATAGAGGATAGTCTAGATCGATTCATAGATGGATTTTTTCATCTAGATAGGTATCCCGTGGATAGAGAGAAAGATAGGGATCCATCTAGATCTTGATTCACTATTTCCATTTTTTTTTTACTTAGTCTTATTAATTGGGTGGGGTTCGGGGAGCATGCCCGGCATAATCAAGGCCGTCGCCCCTTCTTCGACGGGGATAGGCGGATAAATTCGGGTTCCTAGTCCGGGTGGGTGGTCCAGTTGAAGTCGGAAAGTCCGCTAGAGAACAAAAGATTTAATGAAAAGATAAGCAATAGAAGTGGCCAGGTCACCCGGCCTAGAAAACTCGCTTAGACAAAGACTCAATCAATTTTTCGGAAAGGAGGGGTAGTAGGAGTCAAGATATTGCGTATAAATATATATACGAGAGAGAGTCTCTTGAGCGGCCGAGAATCTTATGTCAAAAGGACCAAGGACGATCTTTTCGGAAAGGAGGAGTCAGTCTTCTTTGAAGATCGAGGAATAAATCGGACAATTATGCTATTCCGCCCTTTCTTTTCTACATTCCATATTTTTTATTGAGCCGAATCACTATCATTATATTATATATTCATTGTTGGTTTGGCTGCTGGTCTAGCGATCCTTCCTAGCCGTCGCCTAGAGTGCAGCCTGCCCGCTGAAGACCGTAACGTAAGTGACTCAGTGCTCCATACGGGGGAAATGAAAGCAGAATTCGTTCGGATCCTCCCACATGTTCAA
>NC_141898.1:27918255-27974870 GCF_030686135.1 Camelina sativa
AACAGGAAAACATACTAAAAATTCGAGTTCGAGTATAAGATAGAGAAGAGGGTTCCAAGATATAAAGTTCGGCGATAAGGCCTAAGGCTTAGAGGTACGGTACATTACTGACCTTATGGTTTACGGGGAACGGGGTATTTGCATCTGCATAAGCATTTATAAAGCTTCGGTTGGTCTAGTTGGTCGGAGGAAAGGGGGTGCGGCTTGGAAGTGGATCGGGTACCACTAGGTTCACCGTGATACGACCAAACTGATGCACATGCTACCTCCTTACCGGTCAGCGTACCACCCGGAGTGTCCATGTACGGACGGCATGGTCGGAGAAAAGTAAACACGGCTCGGCGGCTGGCCCCGAATGTGTACAGATATCTGGGTACACCTTTGAACTGATGCGCGGGATAACTCTCTACCGGCCAACTGCTGTACTGGACTGATATTATGACTTATCATGCATTGCATGACATTGTACGGCCTTGCATGGCCTAAGAGAAATGTTATTTATGGCTACTTGGATTTCAGGAAAGGAGTGTGATCGCGGAAAGGGAAGTGCTTAGGCGCGAGACTCATGGACGGGAAGATGAGTGGTGGTGTTAAGGGTAGCTAGGATCAATTATACAACTTGTACTAGCTTATTATGCAAACTCACGAATTGTATCGACTCCTTTGATTACTTAATGTAATATCAAATGTTTGTTTTACTCTAAGTATTATATCATATAGACTCTATGTAATGTATCACTGTGCGAATGAACATTGTTTAAAGAATGGGCCCTAAAATATGACTAAGTAGCGTAATGGGACGAGAGAACCTCTCCGGCCATAGATGGTCGGGGTCAGGGTCTTTCAAGTTGATATCAGAGCATGCTTGGTTCTAGGACCGGTAGTGTGGGTTTTGGGTATCACACCACTCATCGTCTTAGTGGGATCTCGCGGTAATTGTTCTTACTGTTTGCGGTCTATTTAACTTAGCCATGACTAATGCATAAATTTTGTAGATGGGTAAGAGCAGCAAGGAAAAGAAAAAGAAGGGCAAGGAAGTGGCCAATGAGACCATTGGCGCCGCTGAGACATTAGTCGACGTGGAGCCAAGGAACACGGACACCCATAATCCAACCGGACCTGAGGCTGGAGAGAAACAACCGGATAATGATAAGCCGGAGAGTAGCGGTGCTACGAACGTGAATGGGCAACCAAATGCCGTACCATCATCCCAGGAACAGGGGGAAACGATGAAGGCCATGATGGCACAGCAGGACGTGCTCACAAAGGCGTTAGTACCGGATCCTGTGGTACCAACGGTACATAGCAAGATTGTTACGGGGACCATCGGAGTAAGTCTTGAAGATTCTCCGAGAAACAGAAAGGACCACTTGGATGCGTTGGAGCGTGTCTCAAGACTGAGGACGAAACATTTCCTGGGAAGTATGGATCCAATCGTGGCTGATGAGTGGAGGAGTCGACTTGTAAGAAACTTCAACTCTACTTGCTGCCCGGAGGAGTATCAAAAGGACATTGTCGTCCGTTTCCTTGAAGAGGAAGCACATGACTTGTGGGTATCGGTTGAGAAACGTACATGTGGTCAAGTCCTAACCTATGCAGACTTTGAGAAAGAATTCAACAAGAAATTCTTTCCCCCGAAGGCTTGGGACCGACTGGAAAGTGCGTACTTGAACCTGGTACAAGGGGATATGACGGTACGTGCGTATGATGCTGAATTCAGCCGCCTTAGGCACTTTGTGGGAAAGGAAATCGAGGATGAGAAAGCACAAGTCCGTCACTTTATCCGCGGACTAAGGGTGGACATCCGCAACCATTGCGTGAACAGTGTCTTTAACTCGGTCGTGGAAGTAGTGGAAAGGGCAGCCATGATTGAAGCCCAAAGCTAAGTATGGGGAGTGCAAGACTTGTGGAATGTACCAAAGCGGTTCTTGCTGGAATGCCGTGGCTGCATGCGGTTGTTATGGAGGTAAGGATCATGAGATCCGGAACTGTCCAAGGATGGAAAATGGCAATGGGCAAGGTCCTGCTACTTGTGCAGGAAAGAGGGAGATTTTAGGAGGGAATGTCCGAAGCTTTATGAGGGAAGACAGACCCATCAGCGTGGGAACCGTAGCGAGGAATCCTTACCGCCACCACCAAAGAGACAAGCTGTTGCACCACGCGTGTATGATCTGTCCGAGGAAACTGCCGCTGGGAATTTCAGGGCGATTACTGGTGTGTAACGAGAACCTTTCTAAGTTCAATTTGTGCATTACATAGCATAATAATGCATGTGAATGGGGGATATGGGTACTTAGCATTCTAGATGAATGTGTAGGGACGTTAAGTATAGGCGGTGTGGAAACGCACACCTTGTTTGATTCGGGGGGAACACACTGTTTTGTGAGCCTAGAATTGATAGGGAAAGGTGGGTTCAGACGAGAACCAAGCACTAGATATGGATTGGTCCGAGCAGCCGGCGGGCAGGTGATGTACCCGTACGGTGTAGTTCGCGGCATCTCGGTCATCGTCAATGGTTTTGATATGCCTACTGACCTGATCATTGTTCCACTCATGAAGCACGATGTTATCTTGGGATGGACTGGTTGGGAAAGTACAAGGCTCACATTGGTTGTCACTGAGGGAGAGTAAACTTTGAGGGAAAGGAAGGAACATGGAGATTCCAGGGAATAAGATCAACTTCGTGAAGTTTGATCATCTCGACAATCCAGGCGGAAAGGATGCTGGAGAAAGGTTATGAGGCATACTTAGCCACAATCACAACCAAGGAAGTTGGGGAAAATACGGAACTGGATGATATTCCAATAGCCAACGAATTTGCCGATGTGTTTGAAGCGGTATGGGGAGTGCCGCCGGATAGGTCAGATCCGTTCACCATCGAGCTAGAACCAGGGATGACCCCTATATCTAAAGCGCCTTATCGGATGGTACCGGCAGAAATAAGTACCCATTGCCCCGGATAGATGAGCTGTTGGATAATCTTCGAGGTGCAAAGTGGTTCTCGAAGATAGACTTGGCCTCGGGGTACCATCAAATTCCGATAGAACCATCAGACATTCGGAAAATTGTTTTTCGGACGAGGTACGACCACTTTGAGTTTGTGGTCATGCCGTTCGGACTGACCAATGCACAGACAGCCTTCATGAAGATGATGAATGGTGTGTTCTGAGAGTTCTTAGACGAGTTTGTCATCATCTTTATTGATGACATACTTGTTTACTCGAAGGATTGGGAGGCCCATACTTGTGTTCTGAGAGTATCAGCTCGGTCTGTGGTCGATCGGCGAGTTGATAATGGGGTCGGATTGTTTTATCGGATCAGGCTCTGATACCAAGACCGATGAGTCGATCGAGGTACCAAGGTATGACCGACAGGTCAACTAGTGGCACGTCCGATGCCAAGCTTCGGGAACATGAGTGGTTTGGGAAGCCGATAGCGCAACCGATCACCATGCACTGAAGGGGCTATAAGTCCCCATCCCTAATGTGTGCAAAGCCTGTGAGGTTGGTTGGTTATGGCTATGCACAAAGGGAAGGTAAGGGGTAAAGTTACATTTTGCTGCGTATAATGGTTTACAAGGCTAGGCCACAGGCTAAAGCTAAGTAAACGAATCAATGGATGTTCAGCCGGGAAGGGAAGCCATGACCGCGGACGCTGGGACGTCCGGGTCAGGGTCTTGAAAGACCCCATCCCCGGCCAACTATGGCCGGAGAGGTTCTCCCGTCGCTTTACACTACTTAGTCATATTTTAGGGCCCATTCCTTTAAACAATGTTCGTTTGCACATTCTGTGATTCATAAATAATCCTTATGATATAATACTTAGAGTAATAAATATTCGATATTCGTTAAGTAATCAAAGGATTCGATACAACTTATGAGTTTGCATAATAAGCTAGAACAAGTTGTATAATCGATCCTATCTACCCTTCACACCACCACTCATCTTCCCGGCCATGAGTCCCGCGCCTAAGCACTTCCTTTCCCGCGATCACCCTCCTTTCCTGAAACCAAGTAGGCATCAATAACATTCCCTTTCCCGCTGTACATGTCATGCAATGCACGCTAGGTACTAATAACTGTCCAGTACAGAGATCGGCCGGTAGAGAGTTATCCTGCGCATCAGTTCGAACGGTGTACTGGGGGTCTGTACCGATCCCTGTCCAACCGCCGAGCCGCGTTTACTTTTCTCCGCCCGAATTGTCCGTACTTGGACACCCCGGAGGGTACGCTGATCGGTAGGGAGGTAGCATGCGCATCAGTTCGGTTGGTTCACGGCGAACCTGGCGGTTCCCGATCCACTACCGAGCCGCACCCCCTTTCCTCCGACCAACTGGACCAACCGAAGCATTCCTTATGCTTATGTTTGATGCACTACCCCAATTCCCAGAGCCTATATGGACGGTACTGTACCGTACCTCCGACCCTTATTACCCTTCTCGCCGAACTCTTTATTTCTCGGATCCTTCTTCCTGATCTTTACTCGTACTCTCGAGTTTTTGGTGTATTTTTCAGTATCCGAACGTGTCCTCAGAATGAGAGGATCGCCCCCTTTATATAGGGTCCTGGGCCGCGGTTTTGGCCCCAAAAGGCACCCTTCGGACGAATCCGTTCATTCACTCCTGTTCGCTCATGTACGCTCGCCGTACCCGTTCGGCCATGACCTTTAGGCCGTGCCCTTTCGGTCCCGAGCTCCCAGCTGGTCAGTGAACTGTCCACTGTCGTCCAGCTGGTCGAGCTGGGTCGAGCTGGGTCGAGCTTCCTGGCAGCTGGACGAGCTGACACTAGCTGGCCGAGCTGACCGCAGCTGGCCTCAAGCTATCCAGAGCTGGCCGAGAGCTGTCCGGAGCTGGCCCGGAGCTGTCCGGACCTGGCCCGAAGCTGTCCGGAGCTGACCAATACTTGTCCCATACTTGGCTCGTTTTCTCCCCTTGACCGAGCTAACGAGTAGCTCTTCCCCGACTTGTCCGAGATCACCCTTCCATCCCGGACCAAGCCATGGCCTACGATCCTATTCAGGATCGCGGGCGTTACAAGTCTCCCCCCCTTGAAGGGGATTCGTCCCCGAATCCGGATCAAGTTGATCTTCACTCATCTCCTTGAACCACTTAGGAAAATCGGCCTTCATCTTGTTTTCAGTTTCCCAAGTAGCTTCTTCCCGTCCGCTGCAGTTCCACAAGATTTTTACCATGTTCATCTTCTTCCTGCGCATTTCCTTTACCATTCGATCAATGATCCGAATAGGTGTCGCTTCCACGGTCAAGTTCTCTTGCAACTCGGCCGGAACATCTTCGACCACTTCATCCTCTTCTCTTAGGCATTTCCGAAGTTGAGATACATGGAACACCTTGTGGAAAGCGTCTAACTTTGGTGGTAACTCCAGCTTGTACGCCACCGTACCTACCCGTTCAAGTACCTTGTACGGACCAACGTACCTTGGGCTCAACTTTTTCCTCTTAGTGAAACGCCCTTTTCCCTTATAGGTCATGGCCTTAAGGTACACCAAGTCACCCACTTCAAACTCCAACTGTTTCCGACGCTTGTCCCCATAACTTTTCTGTCGGTTTTGGGCTTCTTTCAACTTGATTTTTAAGAACCTTAGCTTGTCGGCCGTTTCGTCCACAATCCCGGGTCCGAATAACGTCCGTTCCCCAACCGGCGTCCAGCACAAAGGCGTTCGACATGCTCGGCCATATAGTGCTTCATAAGGTGACATTCCGATACTAGCTTGGTAGCTATTGTTGTATGCGAATTCCACCAAGTTCAAGTAACTTTCCCAGCCTCCACCCCAATCCAGTACGCATGCTCGCAACATATCCTCAAGCGTCTGAATTGTTCTTTCGGATTGCCCGTCCGTCTGTGGGTGGTACGCTGTACTCAAGTTCACCCTTGTTCCCAGGGCCTTTTGAAAAGCTTTCCAGAATAGCGAGGTAAACCGTGTATCACGGTCTGAGACAATGCTCACCGGTACCCCGTGAAGCCGGACAATCTCTTCCATGTACCTGGCCGCGATCACTTCGGCCCCATCCGTTTCCGCGATTGCGATGAAGTGTGCAGATTTGGTCAATCTGTCAACCACTACCCAGACTGCATCGTGTTTCCACTTGCTCATAGGCAACCCAGTCACGAAGTCCATGGTCACATGATCCCATTTCCATTCCGGCATGGGTAGACTTTGGACCAAACCGCTCGGTACCTGATGCTCGGCCTTAACGAGTTGACAGGTTTTACACTTAGCAACCCACGCGGCCACATCTCTTTTCATTCCCTTCCAGTGATAGTATCGTTTCAGATCGCGATACATCTTGGTCGAACCGGGGTGGATTGAGAACTTAGACTGGTGCGCTTCCCTTAGGATTTCGTCCCTTAGTTCCTTACTTTGCGGCACACACACCCGTCCATTCACCACAATGGTTCCATTGTTCGATGTTTGGAACTCAGTCTTATTATTCTCCGCCCAACCCTTTAGTTCCTTGTCCTTTTCCTGAGCCAAACGAATTCTACTAAGTAGGTCCGCTTGATCAGCTGCCCCTAAGCCCAATGGCTCCACTTCTCCCGACAATGCATTTAGATGCAAGGTCCCCAGCATATTAACCTATGCTTCCTGATTTTTCTCAGCTTCCACATCGAAGCGTCTCCTACTCAAAGCATCGGCGACTTGATTCGCCTTTCCCGGTTGATAGGCAATATCCAAGTCATAGTCCGCGACAAACTCCATCCACCGTCTTTGCCTTAGATTTAACTCTGGCTGGGTGAATATGTATTTCAGACTCTTGTGGTCGGTGAAGATTTGAACCTTGGCTCCATAGAGATATGAACGCCAAATCTTCAATGCGAACACCACCGCGGCCATCTTTAAGTCGTGCGTTGGGTAATTCCTCTCGTGCTTACGCAGTTGCCTTGAAGCATATGCGATTACACTGCCCCTTTGCATTAACACACAACCTAGCCCGGTTATAGAGGCGTTAGTGTACACTATGTACGGCTCGTCCGTTTCCGGCAACACCAGTACCGGAGCACTTGTGAGCATCGCCTTTAACTCCGCGAAACTTTTCTCGCATTCCTCCGTCCATAGGAACTTGGTATCTTTCCCCGTCAATCGCGTCATTGGCTGAGTCATACCCGCAAAGCCTTTGACGAATCTTCGGTAATATCCCGCCAACCCAAGAAAGCTCCTTATCTCGGTGGCATTCCTCGGACGTGGCCAGTCCTTTATCGACTTGATCTTTTCCGGATCCACGGACACTCCTTGGTCCGAGACAATGTGTCCAAGGAACCCGACACTCTTTTGCCAAAACGAGCATTTGCTTAATTTCGCGAAAAGCTTTTGTTCCCTTAACCGCACCAAAACTGCCCTTAAATGATTCTGATGAGTCTCCCAATCCTTCGAGTAGACAAGTATGTCATCAATGAAAATGATTACAAACTCGTCCAAGAATTCCCGGAAGACACCATTCATCATCTTCATGAAGGCTGCCGGTGCATTGGTCAATCCGAACGGCATAACCACAAACTCAAAGTGGCCGTACCTCGTCCGGAAAGCCGTTTTCCGAATGTCCGATGGCTCTATCGGAATTTGATGGTACCCCGAGGCCAAGTCTATCTTTGAGAACCACTTTGCACTTCAGAGGTTATCCAACAACTCGTCTATCCGGGGCAATGGGTACTTATTCTTCACCGTAACCCTATTCAGCCCCCGGTAATCAATACATAGCCTAAAGCTACCATCCTTTTTCTTCACAAACAAGACCGGTGCACCCCAAGGTGAACTACTTGGTCTGATAAACCCTTTTTCCAACAATTCTTCCAATTGTTTCTTTAACTCCGCCATTTCTGCCGGTGCCATCCGGTAAGGCGCTTTAGATATAGGGGTCGTCCCCGGTTCCAGCTCGATGGTGAACGGATCTGATCTATCCGGCGGCACTCCCCGTACCGCTTCAAACACATTGGCAAATTCATTGGCTACCGGAATCTCATCCAGTTCCTTATTTTCCCCAACTTCCTTTGTTGTGATTGTGGCTAAGTACGCCTCACAACCTTTCTCCAGCATCCTTTCCGCCTGGATTGCTGAGATGATCAAACTTCCCGAAGTTGATCTTATTCCCTGGAATCTCAATGTTCCTTCCTTTCCCTCAAAATTTACTCTCCCTCGGTGACAGTCAAGGTGAGCCTTGTACTTTCCCAACCAGTCCATCCCCAAGATAACATCATGTTTCATGAGTGGCACAATGATTAGGTCAGTAGGCATATCCACACCATTGACAATGACCGAGATGCCAAACTACACCGTACGGGAACATCACCTGCCCGCCGGCTGCTCGGACCATTCCATATTCGGTGTTTGGTTCTCTCTGGAACCCACCTTTTCCTATCATTTCTGGGCTCACAAAACAGTGTGTGGCCCCCGAATCAAACAAGGTGTGCGTTTCCACACCTCCTATACTTAAGGTCCCTACACATTCCTCTAGAATGCTAAGTACCCTTATCCCCATAGACATGCACCATGATGCTATGTAATGCACGAATTGAACTAGAAAGGGTTCTCGTTACATACCAGTAATCGCCCTGTAGTTCCCATCGGCAGTTTCCTCAGACAGCTCATACACGCGTGGTGCAACAGCCTGTCTCTTTGGTGGTGGCGGTAAAGATTCCTCGCCACGGTTTCCCCGTTGATCAAGCTTTGGACATTCCCTTTTAAAATGTCCCTCCTTCCCGCACAAGTAGCAGGTCCTTGGCCCATTGCCATTGTCCATCCTTGGACAGTTTCGGATCTCATGGTCCTTACTTCCACAGCGTCCGCATGCACCCACGGTCTTCCAGCAAGAACCGCTGTGGTACTTTTCGTAAGTCTTGCACTCCCCATACCTGGGTTCAGACCTTGCGTTATCCACCTTGTCCCACTTCCTCTTTCGGTCGGTGGTTTTGGCTGGGTGAGTCGAACGAGAAGAAACTTTCTCGCGTTTGAGCTGTTTCTCTTCCTCTATCCCAGCTTCGATCATAGCCGCCCTTTCCACCACTTCCACGACCGAGTTAAAGACACCGTTCACGCAATGGTTGCGGATGTCTACCCTTAGTCCACGGATAAAGCGACGTACTTGTGCTTTCTCATCCTCAATTTCCTTTCCCACAAAGCGCCTAAGGCGACTGAACTCAACGTCATACGCGCGTACCGTCATCTCCCCTTGTACCAGGTTCAGGTACTTGCTTTCCAGTCGATCCCAAGCCTCCGGGGGAAAGAATTTCTTGTTGAATTCTATCTTGAAGTCCGCATAGGTTAGGACTTGACCACCTGTACGTTTCTCCACTGATACCCACCAGTCATGGGCTTCCTCTTCCAGGAAATGGACAGCAATGTCCTTTTGATACTCCTCCGGGCAGCGAGTGGAGTTGAAATTTCTTACGAGTCGACTCCTCCACTCGTCAGCCACAATCGGGTCCGTACTACCCGAGAAATGTTTTGTCTTTAGCCTTGTGACATGCTCCAGTGCATCAAGGTAGTCCTTTCTCTTTCTCGGAGAATCTCCAGGACCTACCCCAATGGTCCCCGCAACAATCTTGCTACGTACCGTTGGTACCACAGGATCCGGTACCAACGCCTTTGTGAGCACGTCCAGCTGTGCCATCATGGCCTTCATCGTTTCCCACTGTTCCTGGGACGATGGTACAACATTCGGTTGCCTATTCACGTCCGTAGCTCCGCTACTCTCCGGCTTATCATTATCCGGTTGTTTTTCTCCAGCCTCAGGTCCGACTGCAATCAGGGTGTCCGTGTTCCCTACGTCCGCATCGACCATAGTCTCCGCGTCCTTGGTCCCATCGACCATAGTCTCCGCGTCCATGGTCCCATCGGCCACCTCCTTGCCTTTTCTTTTCTTTTCCTTGCTGCTCTTACCCATCTGCAAAATTATGCATTAGTCACGGCTAAATTAACAAACCGCAAACAGTAAGAACAACTACCGCGAGATCCCATGAAGCCGATGAGTGGTGATGCCCCAAACCCGCACTACCGGTCCTAGAACCAAGCATGCTCTGATACCAACTTGAAAGACCCCATCCCCGGCCAACTATGGCCGGAGAGGTTCTCCCGTCGCTTTACACTACTTAGTCATATTTTAGGGCCCATTCCTTTAAACAATGTTCGTTTGCACATTCTGTGATTCATAAATAATCCTTATGATATAATACTTAGAGTAATAAATATTCGATATTCGTTAAGTAATCAAAGGATTCGATACAACTTATGAGTTTGCATAATAAGCTAGAACAAGTTGTATAATCGATCCTATCTACCCTTCACACCACCACTCATCTTCCCGGCCATGAGTCCCGCGCCTAAGCACTTCCTTTCCCGCGATCACCCTCCTTTCCTGAAACCAAGTAGGCATCAATAACATTCCCTTTCCCGCTGTACATGTCATGCAATGCACGCTAGGTACTAATAACTGTCCAGTACAGAGATCGGCCGGTAGAGAGTTATCCCGCGCATCAGTTCGAACGGTGTACTGGGGGTCTGTACCGATCCCTGTCCAACCGCCGAGCCGCGTTTACTTTTCTCCGTCCGAATTGTCCGTACTTGGACACCCCGGAGGGTACGCTGATCGGTAGGGAGGTAGCATGCGCATCAGTTCGGTTGGTTCACGGCGAACCTGGCGGTTCCCGATCCACTACCGAGCCGCACCCCCTTTCCTCCGACCAACTGGACCAACCGAAGCATTCCTTTTGCTTATGTTTGATGCACTACCCCAATTCCCAGAGCCTATATGGACGGTACTGTACCGTACCTCCGACCCTTATTACCCTTCTCGCCGAACTCTTTATTTCTCGGATCCTTCTTCCTGATCTTTACTCGTACTCTCGAGTTTTTGGTGTATTTTTCAGTATCCGAACGTGTCCTCAGAATGAGAGGATCGCCCCCTTTATATAGGGTCCTGGGCCGCGGTTTTGGCCCCAAAAGGCACCCTTCGGACGAATCCGTTCATTCACTCCTGTTCGCTCATGTACGCTCGCCGTACCCGTTCGGCCATGACCTTTAGGCCGTGCCCTTTCGGTCCCGAGCTCCCAGCTGGTCAGTGAACTGTCCACTGTCGTCCAGCTGGTCGAGCTGGGTCGAGCTGGGTCGAGCTTCCTGGCAGCTGGACGAGCTGACACTAGCTGGCCGAGCTGACCGCAGCTGGCCTCAAGCTATCCAGAGCTGGCCGAGAGCTGTCCGGAGCTGGCCCGGAGCTGTCCGGACCTGGCCCGAAGCTGTCCGGAGCTGACCAATACTTGTCCCATACTTGGCTCGTTTTCTCCCCTTGACCGAGCTAACGAGTAGCTCTTCCCCGACTTGTCCGAGATCACCCTTCCATCCTGGACCAAGCCATGGCCTACGATCCTATTCAGGATCGCGGGCGTTACAGGTCTTTCATGTGGTTTCCGTAAGTTGTGGTGGTTACCCTAGGGTGTGGTTCCCTAGGATGTTCTATGGACGTGGCCAGTCCTTTATCAACTTGATATTTTCCGGATCCCAGACACTCCTTGTCCGAGACAATGTGTCCAAGGAAACCAACACTCCTTTGCCAAAACGAGCATTTTCTTAACTTTGTGAAAAGCTTACGCTCTCTTACCGCTCCAAGACTGCCCTCAAGTGATTCTGATGGGTTTCCCAATCGTTCGAATAAACTACTATGTCATCAATGAAGATGATGACAAACTCGTCTAAGAATTCTCGAAATACACCATTCATCATCTTAAAGAAGGCTGCTGGTGCGTTTTTCAATCCGAATGGCAAGACCACAAACTAAAAGTGGTCGTACCTTGTTTGAAAAGCCGTTTTCTGAATGTCCGTTGGGTCTATTGGAATTAGATGAAACCCCGCGGCCAAGTCTATCTTCGAGAACCACTTTGTACCTCGAAGATTATCCAACAATACATCTATCCGGGGTAATGGGTACTTATTTTTCACTGTAACCCTATTCAGCCCCTGGTAATCAATGCATAGCCAGAAGCTACCATCCTTTTTCTTTTCGAATAAGACCGGTGCACCCCATGGTGAACTACTTGGTCTGATAAACCCTTTCTCCAACAATTGTCCCAATTTTTTTTTTAACTCCGCCATTTATGCTGGTGCCATCTGGTAAGGCACTTTTGATATAGGGTTCGTACCTGGTTCTAGCTCGATGGTAAATGGATCTGACTTATCTGGCCGCACTCCCCGTACCACTTCAATCACATCAGCAAACTCACTTTCTATCGGAATATCTTTCAACTACGCATTTTCCCCAACTTATGTTGTTATTATTGAGGCTAAGTACGCCTTACATCCTTTCTCCAGCATCGTTTCCGCTTGGATTGCCGAGATAACCAAACTTCCTGAAGTTGATCTTATTCCTTGGAATCTCAATGTTCCTTCTTTCCTTTCAAAGTTTACTCGCCCTCGATGACAATCAATGTGAGCCTTGTACTTTCCAAACCAGTCCATCCCCAAGATAACATCGTGTTTCATGAGTGGAACAATGATCAGATAAGTAGGCATATCAACACCATTGACGATAACCAAGATTCCCCGAACCATACCGGACGGGTACATTGCCTGCCCGCTGGCTGCTCGGACCATTCCATATCTAGTGTTTGGTACCTTACTGAACCCACCTTCCCTATCATTTCAGGGCTCACCAAACAATGTGTCGCCCCCAATCAAACAAGGTGTGCGTTTCCACACCACCTAAACTTAAGGTCCCTACGAATTCCTCTAGAATGCTAAGTATCCATATCCCCCTTTCACATGCATTATGATGCTATGTAATGCAAGAACTGAACTTAGAAAGGTTCTCGTAACATACCAGTAATTGCCCTGAAATCCCCAGCAGCAGTTTCCTCAGACAGCTCGTACACGCATGGTGCGACAGCCTGTCTCTTTGGTGGTGGCGGTAAAGAATCCTCGCCACGGAACCCACGTTGGTGGGTCAGTCTTCACACGTCAAGCTTCGGACATTCCCTCCTAAAATGTCCCTCTTTTCCGCACATATAGCAAGTCCCTGGCCCATCGCCATTTTCCAACCTTAGACAGTTCTGGATCGCATGATCCTTGCTCCAGCAGCAACCACATGCACCTACAGCCTTCCAGCAAGAACCACTATGGTGCTTTCCGCAATTCCTACACTCTCCATACTTAGCGTCGGACCTTGCGTTGTCCACCTTATGCAATTTTCTCTTCCTGTCCGTGGTTTTGGCTGGGTGGGTCGAACGCAAAGAAACCCTCTCGTGCCTAAGTTGTTTCTCTTCCTCCATACCAACTTCGATCATTGCTTCCCTTTCCACCAATTCAACGACCGTGTTAAAGACACCGGTCAAGCAATGGTTGCAGATTGCCACCCTTAGTCCTTGGATAAAAGGACGGACTTGTGCTTTCTCATCCTCGATATCCTTTCCAACATAGCGCCTAAAGCGGCTAAATTCAACATAATATGCACGCACCGTCATATCCCCTTGTACCAGGTTTAGGTACGCACTTTCCAGTCGGTCCCATGCCTCCGCTGGAAACAATTTCCTTTTGAATTCCGCCTCAAAGTCCGCAAAGGTTAGGACTTGACCACCTTTCCGTTTCTCAACCGTCAACTACCAGTTATGTGCTTCCTCTTCAAGGAAATGGACGGTAATGTCATTTTGATACTCCTCCGGGTAGCGAGTGGAATTAAAATTTCTCACAAGTCGACTCCTCCACTCGTCAGCCGATTGAATCCGAACTCCCTGGGAAATGATTTGTCCTCAGTCTAGAGACATGCTCCAACACATCCAAGTAGTCCCTTCTCTTTGTCGGAGAATCCTCATGACTACTTCAGTGGTCTCTGTAACAATCTTGCTACGCACCGCTAGTACCACAGGATCCAGTACCAAGGCCTTTGTGAGCACGTCCAACTGTGCCATCATTGCCTTCATCGTATGCCATTGTTCCTGGGACGATGGTACTGCATTTGGTTGCCCATTTACATCGGTGGCACCACTACTTTCCAGAATATCATTATCAGGTTGCTTCTCTCCAGCCACAGGTCCAGCTGGTTTCTGGGCGTCCATGTTTCCTGCCCCCGCGTTGACTACTGTCTCTGTGGCGTCAATGGTCTCATCGGCCAGCCCCTTGTCCTTCTTCTTCTTTTCCTTGTTCTCTTACCCATCTGCAAAACTCATGCATTTTAGTCATGGTTAAGTTAAATAAACCGCTAACGGTAAGAACATCTACCGCGAGATCCCATTAAGCCGATGAATGGTGATACCCAAAACCCGCACTACCAGTCCTAGAACCAAGCCTGCTCTGATACCAACTTGAAAGACCCCGACCCCAAACATTCTACTGCCGGTGAGGTTCTCTCGTCCTTTACTTGCTACTTAGTCATATTCTATGGTCCATTCTTTAATATAGTTCATTCGCATATTCTGAGATTCAATACGTAGTGTCTATAAGATATAAATTAGAGTAAAGCAAACACTCATATATTGTATTAAATAATCAAAGGATTCGATACAACTTATGAGTTTGCATATAAGCTAGTACAAGCTGTATAATCGATCATAGCTACCCTTACACCACCACTCATCTTCTCGGCCATGAGTCTTGCGCCTAAGCAGTTCCTTTTCCATGATCACTCTCCGTTACTGAAATCCAAGTAGCCATCAATAACATTTCCCTTAGGTCGTACAATGTCATGCAATGCACGCTAAGCTATAATATCCGCCCAGTACAGTAGTTGGCCGGTAGAGAGTTATCATGCGCATCAGTTTGACGGTGTATTGAGGTATCTGTACAGATCCCCAGTCCAACCGCCGAGCCGCGTTTACTTTTTTCCCTTTCCTCCGACCAACAGGACCAACCGAAGCATTATAAATGCTTATGTAGATGCAACTACCCTGTCCCTCAAAACCCATAAGGTTGGTACTGTACCGTACCTCCGACCCTCAACCTTACTCGCCGAACTCTCAGTCTTGGAAACCTTCTTCTCTATTGTGTACTCGTTCTTTCTCGAGTTTTTGTTATGTTTTCTGTTTCCGATGGTGTGTTTGGAATGAAGGCCATGCATCTATATATAGGGTTCTGGCTGAATTCTAGGCCCCAAAAGGTACCTATCTATCAAGTAGGTTGAGCTCCTTGGCAGCTGGCCGAAGTCTAGGCCCCAAAAGGTACCTATCCATCAAGCTGGGTTGAGCTCCTTGGCAGCTGGCCGAGCTACGGGTAGCTGACTGGCAGCTGGGTTGCTGACGCTAGCTGGTCGAGCTGACACTAGCTGGACAACAGCTGGTCGGCAGCTGGTCAAACTGTACGTAGCTGGTCGAGAGCTGGTCATGTTGTCCCTAGCTAGTTGAGAGCTGTCCATGATGGCTGATCTCTATTCCCGTACTTGGCTCGGTTTCTCCCACTGTCCGAGCTAATGAGCAGCTCCTACTAGACTTGTCTGAGACTTCCCTGCCATTCTCGGACCAAGTCACGGCCTACGATCCTATGCAGGATCGCAACATTACATCTACCAAGTTATTAACCTTGCCCAAGGTTCATTTGTTTTACCTTGATTAAAAGCAGTTTTAAGTTTGTGTTTGCTTTGTTTTGAGTTTGCTTTGTTTGCTTTCTTTAAACTAGCTTGTTAGTTAAGTTGTTTCATAAAACAATCATTTGTTACGTTTAGATTGAGGATATTTATGTATTCTTAGTGTTTGAATCTTTGCAAATTTGTGGTTCGATATTAAATGAATAGAGATAAGTACTACATCAATTTGGCATTGTTGCCCATTTGCAATAGATTTCACCATTAGGATTTAATCTTTGCTTGAGCCTAAACATTTTCTTTACATTATTACTTACTTGGTTTGCTTTGGTGTTTTGGATTCTCTTTTGCAAGGTGTATGAACTTGAGAAGTCAAGGCTAAGCCAATTTAGTTGAGTGTGTTGAAGACATTTGCCGTTTTGAATGAGAGAATCGCTGGCTAGCATGACAAGATATGGAGAAAAACCCTCCTCCTGTTGATGGTCATAATGGAAATGACCAGCCCAATGTTGAAAAAGCTCATATCCATCCTCCAAGACAACCAAGAGTCACTGGCACCTTTGATGAACCGAACATTCATGGGCACTGCATGGGGACTAGAGCACCGCTTGTTGAGAACAATAACTATAAGATCAAGTCAAGTCTTATCAACATGGTGCAAAGCTCAAAGTTCCATGGCTTACCTATGGAAGACCCTCTTGACCACTTGGATCAGTTTGATATGATGTGCGGAACAATCAAAATCAATTGTATCTCTAAAGATGCATTCAAACTCTGCCTCTTTCCATTTTCTCTTGGAGACCGAGCTAGAACTCTGGAGAAGAACCTACCAGTGGGATGAGTCACCTCTTGGGATCAATGCAAGAGAGCTTTCCTATCCTAGTTCTTCTCTCCTACAAGAACAAAAGGCTAAGAAATGAAATATCAAGCTTTGCTCAAAAGGGAAATGAGAGTTTTAGTGAAGCATGAGAGAGATTCAAGAGCTATATTATTCAATGTTCTCATCATGGTTTCTCTAAAGAATCTATTCTAAGTACAGTACACAAAGGGGTACTCCCAAAGATAAGAATGTTGGTTGATACAGCAAGTAATGGTGATTTCCTATGTTGTTGTTGGTATGACCTTAGTGGAGAATCTTGATCAAAGTGATGGAAATTATTGGGAGGATTATGATATAACTCCAAGGGATCATTCTGATATTAATGAGTAGCACGACAAGGAGATCAAAGGCATTGAATGACAAGATGGATAAGATGATTCTTGCTCTACTTCGCCAACTACTAGAAGGTCAAGGAAGAAGTGCTATTGAGTTGGCCACTCAAAAATGAAAGCTATGCACACCAAGGTTGATGAGGTGTATAGAGTGTTAAATGCTAAGATTGAGAGGTTGCAAACACAGGTCCATGGAAAATCTTCCTCTTCTACAAAGTGGCCAATGGGTTCATTGCCGGGAAAACCAGAACCAAACCCAAAAGAGTATATTAATGCCGTCACACTTAGAAGTTGTAAGACTCAGCCTACTCAAGAGATCAATAGGTACATTGAGCCTAAGGGAGGGGAGGTAGTGGTTGAGAATGAAGATGAAGATGAGTTGATAGAAAAAGATTGTGGTAAAGACATAGAAGCTGAAAAGGTTGTGGTTGACAAAGGGAAGATAAAATGGTTGAGGAACCAAAGAAAGATAAGACCATTGATGAAGCTCCCAAGAAGAGTAAAGATATTGCCAAGGAGACTCTATTTGTGCCTCCACCCTATGAGCGAAGTGGACAAGTATAGAGCTATGTTTGATGCACAAATGAAAGATGTTGCTATTACAATGTTAATTTGTGACGGTCCTTCGGGATGAGTGGTTTTTGTGATGGTCCTTCGGGATGTGTGGTCTGGGTAGCGGTCCTTGTTAGGACAATTACTTGGCATTGGTTGCGGTCTTGTTTAAGACATTTGTTAGGTATTGGTGGCAGTCTATTTAGACATTTGTTGGCCTTTGTGGCGGTCCTATATAGGACATTTGTTAGCCTTAGTGGCGGCTATTTTGGTATGTTGATGACCATTGTGTCGTCATGAGGTATCCCAATTAGAGGATATGTGGTTGGTAGGACATTGTGATGTTTTATGCAAGCTACATGAGGGAAACCTGGTTAGGAGATAGGACTCATACGTGTTCAGAATTATTTGCTCTATGAAAAATTGGTCCTTAACGACTCTTTGGGGAATCTTTTGTTCTCCTAGTATTGTCATATACAGAGACTTTGTGACTTGAGAGTGTGGCTGGTATATCGACTTTGGATGACGATCCAGAGGCGCACTGTAGGATGGAAACCCAAGAAAAGAATATTGGACTTCCCTTATATTTTATGGCATGTGGCTTAGGCCCGATGAAGAGCCAATACTAATGGCATGCAGGCTAAGGCTTGGTGAGAAGCCAATAAAAACGCAAGGTTGAAACTTATGAGTAAAGGAAAGTCCAAAATTCGAGAGCAAATAGTGCTTGGAACGCGAGTTCATCACCTGGAGGTAACCTTCACAAATTAGTCGGAAGAGGTGCAGGCCGTGCAGACAGTTGCATGGAAGTCCATGGCTGATGGTTGTTCAAGATTCGAGGACGAATCTATGTTGGTGGGGGAGAACTGTAATGCCCGTGAACCAAAAAGTGGAATTGTGGCAAGGGTGTCGCTCGACACCAAGTTTGGTCAGGAATTCAGTTCGATTACAAGATTTCTTGGTTTATTGCTGTTTCAATTTAGGGATTATAAAGGTTGTGGCCGACATTTTTAGGGTTTAATCTCCAATTTTCGTCCCCCTTTGTAACTGAGAGAGAAAACGCTTCATGAAAAGTTCCTGAGAGTTCCAGTAGGCTCTTCCCTAAACCGTTTGTACCTGTTTTCTCACACACCCTATGATCTAAACATGACCAGTCTTACCGTGAGACGTTCTTGGCAAGGAAGGATGGCTTTTTAGTAATAATAACCCATGCACCCGTTACACAACCATGTCCTAGAATTATAACCGTGCTCTAATACCAAATGTAAGACCCTGACCCTAAAATACCGTACATGTCCGTATCGGACAGTAAAAGTTTCTTAGGGCCTATGCAATTCTATTCGTTCGTTTAATATTGTGCAACACCGAATAGGTATAACAGGTGAAATAACTTAAAAATACTCATTCATTAAATCATAGGCTCAATTTATCCTTAACAACATTCCCATCCCATGCATGGTAACAATAGAAATCTTTAGAAATAAAAACCATAATTAAAATACCCAAAGCCACCATCCTCTTCCTCCCTTGCCTCGGTCACACAAGCTGGTCAGCCACTAAAGTCCTGATCATCAGACCTTTCTTTTCCTGCGTCCATAAAAGGAGGCGTAAGCAAACAAGTTTACTTAGTGGAGCGGTCATCCCGTCTCACTAAGTTAAGTTCAACAATCTCAATCCGACACAGAGTATATTCCAATCAAGTCATGCAAGTCAAACAATTCACATAGGATAGTTGTCTAAGTCGTTTAGACCAACCACCATTCATATTGCAATATAACACATTAACCATTAACCAAGACAAGCAATGAACAAGATTAAATAAACCACGGGTCAAGAGAATCAACCATGGAACTCGGCCACAGTCACACACTCACCTTCGATTTTGACCTGCGGTGCTAATCTCTTGGTTCCTATGCCCAAAACTGATCCCCGCCTCTACATGGACAGATCTACATCGTTAACCAGCAATGTATAACCCATAACTATCGACAGATCAAGGTGTGGGAAGACTTACCGTTCTTCTCTCAATCTAGACTTAGGATCTCTCGGTTAAAGCTTCGATGGAACTCTTCTCTCTCTCTCTCTCTTTCACGGCCCTCTCGGATGTTGTGCGAATTCTAGAGAATTTCTCTAAGGGTTTCTATTCCTTTTATAGGGTCGACTAAACCACCTCGAGTTGCCTCAAAACAATAAGCCTTATCACCCCCTAACTTCCCATAATTTTCGCACCTATCCTTATCCGATCAACTTTTCCTTTTCCGTGAGTTTCCATTTCTCTCAGGTTTCCTTTCCCGTGAGTCGGCTTAAATCTTTGCAAGATTTCCGAGTTCCCGGGCCTCCCATCAGCCCATAGTCTAACCGATCCATCCTTGTCCATCGGCCCAATCCATCGTTCACTAATGCGACCATTTCCGGATAGTCTACTTCACTATCACTCTCACTATCACTATCACTAGGACTTTCACTCCCACTATCACTATCACTATCACTATCACTATCACTAGGAATTTCACTCCCATTTTCATCCATAAACTTACATGCCTGCATCATCTACAATGTAGGTCACGAACTCCCTTTTTCTTCAGTTCAAACATCTGTTCACTACTTCGGTAGTCTCGAACTCTCCGTTTCCATCTGGATCTATCGGCTATCGAATCACAGCCATTGTCCTTTACGGACCATGATTTGTCCTATTCTCGTTCCGAGGTTTTTACCGCTATCGACACTTTACATACCACATTCGGTACTTCTCAACACTGGTTACCGTACCGCTATCGGCACTTCTCATGTACAGCTATCGGCACTTCTCATGTACCACTATCGGCACTTCTCATGTACCGCTATCGGCACTTCTCATGTACAGCTATCGGCACTTCTCATGTACCGCTATCGGTACTTTCCATGTACCTGCGTATGTACCATTTCTTGTACCGCGTATGTACCATCTCATGTACCGCGTACGTACCATCTCATATACCGTGTAAGTACCATCTCATGTACCACGTACGTACCAGGGAATCAGGTTGTTACACTTGGGACCGACTGGAAAGTGTGTACCTGAACCTGGTACAAGGCGATATGACGGTACGTGCGTATGATGCTGAATTCAGTCGTCTTATGCGCTTTGTGGGAAAGGAAATTGAGGATGAGAAAGCACAAGTCCGCCGCTTTATCCACAGACTAAGGGTGGACATCCGCAACCATTGCGTGAACAGTGTCTTTAACTCGGTCGTGGAAGTAGTGGAAAGGGCGGCCATGATTGAAGCTGGGATAGAGGAGGAGAAACAGCTTAAACGCGAGAGAGTTTCTTTGCGTTCGACCCACCCAGCCAAAACCACCGACCTAAAAAGGAAATGGGATAAGGTGGATAATGCAAGGTCCAAAGCTAAGTATGGAGAGTGCAAGACTTGCGGAAAGTACCACAGCGGTTCTTGCTGGAAGGCCGTGGGTGCATGCGGTCGCTGTGGAAGTAAGGATCATGAGATCCAGAACTGTCCAAGGATGGAAAATGGCAATGGGCCAAGGGCTTGTTTCCTGTGTGGAAAAGAGGGACATTTTAGGAGGGAATGTCCGGAGCTTGATGAGGGAAGGCAGACCCACCAACGTGGAAACCATGACGAGGAATCTTTACCCCCACCACCAAAGAGACAGGCTGTTGCACCACGCGTGTATGAGCTGTCTGAGGAAACTGCTGCCGGGAATTTCAGGGCGATTACTGGTATGTTATGTAAACCCTTCTAAGTTCAATTCGTTCATTACATAGCATCATAATGCATGTAAAAAAAGGGGATATGGGTACTTAGCATTCTAGAGGAATGTGTAGGGACCTTAAGTATAGATGGTGTGGAAACGCACACCTTGTTTGATTCGGGGGCAACACACTGTTTTGTGAGCCCGGAAATGATAGGAAAAGGTGGGTTCAGGCAAGAACCAAACACCGGATATGGTATGGTCCGAGCAGCCGGCGGGCAGGCGATGTACTCGTCCGGTACAGTTCGAGGAATCTTGGTCATTGTCAATGGTGTGGATATGCCTACTGACCTGATCATTGTTCCACTCATGAAAAATGATGTTATCTTGGGGATGTACTGGTTGGGAAAGTACAAGGCTCACATTGACAGTCACCAAGGGAGAGTAAATTTTGAGAGAAAGGAAAGAATGTTGAGATTCCAGGGAATAAGATCAACTTTGAGAAGTTTGATTATCTCGGCAATCCAGGCGGAAAGGATGCTGGATAAAGGTTGTGAGGCATACTTAGCCACAATCACAACAAAGGAAGTTGGGGAAAATACGGAACTGGATGATATTCCGATAGCCAACGAATTTGCCGATGTGTTTGAAGCGGTATGGGGAGTGCCGCCGGATAGGTCAGATCCGTTCACCATCGAGCTAGAACCAGGGATGACCCCTATATCTAAAGCGCCTTATCGGATGGTACCGGCAGAAATGGCGGAGTTAAAGAAACAATTGGGAGAATTGTTGGAGAAAGGGTTTATCAGACCAAGTAGTTCACCTTGGGGTGCACCGGTCTTTTTTGTAAAGAAAAAGGATGGTAGCTTCAGGCTATGCATTTATTACCGGGGGCTGAATAGGGTGACAGTGAAAAACAAGTACCCATTGCCCCGGATAGACTAGCTGTTGGATAATCTCCGAGGTGAAAAGTGGTTCTCGAAGATAGACTTGGCCTCGGGGTACCATCAAATTCCGATAGAGCCATTGGACATTCGGAAAACGGCTTTTTGACAAGGTACAGCAACTTCGAGTTTGTGGTCATGCCGTTCGGACTGACCAATGCACCGACAGCCTTCATGAAGATGATGAATGGTGTGTTCCGAGAGTTCTTAGACGAGTTTGTCATCATGCGAAGTTAAGCAAATGCTCGTTCTGGCAAAAGAGTGTCGGATCCCTTGGACGCATTGTCACAGACCAAGGACTGGCCGCGTCCGAAGAATGCCACCGAGATACGAAATTTTCTCGGGTTGGCCGGATATTACCGAAGATTTATCAAGGGCTTTGCGAGTATGTCTCAGCCAATGACGCGGTTGACAGGGAAAGATACCAAGTTCCTATGGATGGAGGAATGCGAGAAAAGTTTCTCGGAGTTGAAGGCAATGCTCACAAGTGCTCTGGTACTGGTGCTGCCGGTAGTCGACTAGCCGTATGTGGTGTACACCGATGCCTCTATAACCGGGCTAGGTTGTGTGCTAATGCAGAAGGGTAGTGTAATCGCATATGCGTCAAGGCAACTGCGTAAGCACGAGGGGAATTACCCAACACATGACTTAGAGATGGCCGCGGTGGTGTTCGCGTTGAAGATTTGGCGTTCATATCTCTATGGAGCCAAAGTTCAAATCTTCACCGACCACAAGAGTCTAAAATACATATTCACCTAGCCGGAGTTAAATCTAAGGCAGAGACGGTGGATGGAGTTTGTCGCGACTACGACTTAGATATTGCCTATCATCCGGGAAAGGTGAATCAGGTCGCCGATGCCTTGAGTAGGAGACGCTTTGATGTGGAAGCTGAGAAATATCAGGAAGCATTGGTTTAGATGTTGGGACTTTGTATTTAAACGCATTGTCGCGAGAGGTGGAGCCTTTGGGCTTAGGAGTAGCTGATCAAGCGGATCTACTTAGTAGAATTCATTTGGCTCAAGAAAAAGACGAGGAACTTAAGGGTTGGGCGGAGAATAATAAGACCGAGTTCCAAACATCGAACAATGGAACCATTGTGGTGAATGGACGGGTATGTGCTACAAAGTAAGGAGCTAAGGGACAAAATTCTAAGGGAAGCACACCAGTCTAAGTTCTCGGTCCACCCTGGTTCAACCAAGATGTATCGCGATCTGAAACGATACTATCACTGGAAGGGAATGAAAAGGGATGTGGCCGCGTGGGTTTCCAAGTGTAAAACATGTCAACTCGTCAAGGCCGAGCATCAGGTACCGAGCGGTTTAGTCCAAAGTTTACCCATGCCGGAATGGAAATGGGATCATGTGATGTTGGACTTTGTGACCGGATTTCCTATGAGTAAGCGAAAGCACAATGCGGTCTGGGTGGTGGTAGACAGATTGACCAAATCTGTGCACTTCATCGCAATCGCGGAAACAGATGGAGCCGAGGTGATCGCGGTCAGATACATCGAGGAGATAGTCCGGCTTCAAGGAGTGCCGGTGAGCATTGTCTCAGACCGTGATACACGGTTTACCTCGCTCTTCTGGAAAGCTTTTCAGAAGGCCCTGGGAACAAGGGTGAACCTGAGTACGGCGTACCACCCACAGATCAACGAGCAGTCTGAGAGAACAATTCAAACGCTCGAGGACATGTTGCGAGCATGTGTACTGGATTGGGGTGGAGGCTGGGAAATTACCTAAACTTGGTGGAATTCGCATACAACAACAACTACCAAGGTAGTATCGGAATGTCGCCTTATGAAGCGCTGTATGGACGTGCATGTCGAACGCCTTTGTGCTGGACGCCGGTTGGTGAACGGTCGTTATTCGGACACGAGATTGTGGACGAAATGGCCGACAAGTTAAAATTCTTGAAAATCAATTTGAAGGAAGCCTAAAACCGATAGAATAGTTATGGGGACAAGTGTCGGAAGGAGTTGGAGTTTGAAGTGGGTGACCTGATGTATCTTAAGGCCATGAGGAAAGAGGAAAAACGTTGAGCCCAAGGTACGTTGGTCCGTACAACGTGATCAAACGAGTAGGTGCGGTGGCGTAAAAACTGGAGTTACCACTGAAGTTAGACGCCTTTCATAAGGTTTTTCATGTAACGCCTATTCAGATCATTGATCGAATGGAAAAAGGAATGCGCAGGAAAAAGATTAACATGGTGAAGATCATATGGAACTGTGGTGGACGCGAAGAAGCTACTTGGGAGACTGAAAACAAGATGAAGGCCGATTATCCTAAGTGGTTTAAGGAGATGGGAAAAGATCAACTTGAACCGGATTCAGGGACGAATCCCTTTCAAGGGGGGGGAGACTTGTAAGGCCCACGATCCTGAATAGGATCGTAGGCTGGGACTTGGTTCGAGATAGTAGGGAGATCTCGGACAAGTCGGGAAGGAGCTACTTGTTAGCTCGAACATTGAGGGAAAACCAGACAAGTATGGGACAGCTCTCGGCCAGCTGCGGACAGCTCTCGGCCAGCTGCAGGCAGCTCAACCAGCTGTCGGCCAGCTACGGTCAGCTCGACCAGCTAGTGTCAGCTGGACCAGCTGACAGGGAGCTCGACCCAGCTCGACCCAGCTCGACCAGTTGGACGGTAGTGGACGGTGTACAGGTCAGCTGGGGAGCTCGTGACCGAATGGGCATGGCCGAACGGGTATGGCCGAGCGTACACGATCAAACAGGAGCGATTGAACGGATTCGTCCGATGGGTGCCTTTTGGGGCCAAAACCGCATCCCATACCCTATATATAGTGGGCGGAAACGGGAAAAACATACTAAAAACTCGAGTTTGAGTATAAGATAGAGATGAAGGTTCCAAGATATAGAGTTCGGCGATAAGGCCTAAGGGTCGGAGGTACGGTACAGTACCGACCTTATGGGTTTTTGGGAACGGGGTAGTTGTATCTGCATAAGCATTTATAATGCTTCAGTTGGTCTAGTTGGTCGGAGGAAAGGGGGTGCGGCTCGGAAGTGGATCGAGGACCACTAGGTTCACCGTGATACGACCGAACTAATGCGCATGCTACCTCCCTACCGATCAGCGTACCACCTGGAGTGTCCACGTACGGACAGTATGGTCAGAGAAAAGTAAATGGGGCTCGGCGGCTGGTCCAGAATCTGTACAGATATCTGGGTTCACCGTCGAACTGATGCGCAGGATAACTCTCTACTGGCCAACTGCTGTACTGGATGATGTTATGACTTATCATGCATTGCATGACATTGATGGCTACTTGAGTTTCAGGAAAGGAGAATGGTCGCGGAAAGGGAACTGCTTAGGTGTACTAGCTTATTATGCAAACTCATAAGTTGTATCAAATCCTTTGATTACTTAATACAATATTGAATGTTGCTTTACTCTAAGATAATTTCATATAGAATCTATGTATTGAAACACAGAATGTGCGAATGAACATTGTTTAAAGAATGAGCCCTAAAAATATGACTAAGTAGTGAATGGTAATGAGAGAAACTCACCGGCCATAGATGGTCCGGGGTCGGGGTCTTTCAGTTGGTTGGTTGTATGGCTAAGCACAAAGGGATGGTCAAGGGTAAAGTTACATTCCTCTGCGTATAAAGGTTCACAAGGCAAGGCCGCGGGCCAAAGCTAAGTAAACGAAACAATGGATGTTCGGCCGGGAATGGAAGCCGTGACCACGGACGCTGGGATGTCCGGGTCAGGATCTTTGAAGTTGGTAGTAGAGCATGCATGATCCTTTGAGGAAGTCTGCAATTATGCTATGTGTTCGGACGAAATAGAAATCTCTGATAAGATCGAAAACAATCTTGGGAACGGGAATGTGTTCGCCAAGATGCGCTCGTGAACACATTCGAACACATAGTATATCGACCGTTACGACCGCATCCGGGAAAGACCAAGGTCGGGAAATATTGACCAGAAGGTCGGGAATTACGACCGCATCCGGGAAGGACCAACATCAGGAAATATCGACCAAAAGGTCAAGGAAAATGCGACCAAAGATCGTTAATGGCAACCGAGTCCGGGAGAAAACGGTCGGGAAATTGTCCTAGTCGGTATGGAACTAGGACGGGAAAAGACTTGATCTATTCGGAGAGTGACCAAGATCAAGAGAAATAGATCGCGTCGGGAAAGACGTAGATCAAGGAAAATGACCAAGTCCCAAAAATAGCAAGATCGAGAATAGATCAAGTCTCAAGTGGACGAAGGTCGAGAATCTGTACACCCACCAACTTCGAGGACGAATTCATTTTAAGGGGGGTAGATAGGTAACGCACGCATCCCGCGATCCTAAAGGGGGGCCAATATGTTGTAAGAAAAACAATAGCTAGATGAGCTTAAATAGATAAGCTACTAGCTCAATCAGCTGAAATATGACCAGAACAAGCTGACCAAACTCTATGAACAAGTTAGTTCAGCTACAGACAGCTCTCGGCCAGCTACAGTCTGCTATCAGCCGACTGTGGATACCTATCGCCCAGCTGCGGACAGCTGTCGGCCAGCTTCGGACAGCTTGCGTCAGCTCGACCAGCTGCCAGTCAGCTACACTAGCTCAACCAGCTGCCAAGGAGCTCGACCAAGCTCGACCAGCTGGACGATGGTGGACAGTGTGCGGGTCAACTGGGGAGCTCGTGGGAGGTCATGGGATGCAGTGACGGAACAGACACGGACGGACGGTCATGGCCACATAGGCACGGCTGAACATGCGCGATCGAATGCTTTTGTCGGACAGGTGCCTTTTGGGGCCTAGACTTCGGCCAAGACCCTATAAATAGAGGGTGTGGCCTTCATTTCCAAGACATCCCCATTGTCCATCCATCGTCCATCTATGCCTAACTTATTCGCATGCTACCTCTCTATCGACGGTATGATGAGACGAGCGACGGTTCGACAATCGGTTCTAACAGATCGAAGGATAAGCGGCGGTTCGTCCATGGAGTCGAACTGATTGCAGGATGATCGACGTTTCGATCATAGTGTTGGACCGATCCAAAGATCATCGACGATCTGCGTTAATGGATGGATCGATCGAGAGTTGATTGATGATTCAATCGCTAGTCGGATCGGGTGATTGAATGATCGACGGTACGACCCGTAGGTTGGATTGATCGGTCGGATGGTCGACAAGTTGTTCAGAAGTATCACTCCGGTCTGTGGTCGAACGGCGATTCGATTATGGGATCGGATCGTCTGATCAGACCAAGCTCTGATACCAAGACCGACAAGTTGATCAAGGTACCAAGGTATGACCGACATGTCAACTAATGGCACGTCTGATGCCAAGCTTCGAGAACATGAGTGGTTCGGGAAGCCGATAGCGCAACCGATCACCATGTACCGAAGGGACTATAAGTCTTCATCCCTAATGTGTGCAAAGCCTGTGGGGTTGGTTGGTTGTATGGCTAAGCACAAAGGGATGGTCAAGGGTAAAGTTACATACCGCTGCGTATAAACGATTACAAGGCAAGGCCGTGGACAAAAGCAAAGTAATCAATGGATGTTCGGCCGGGAATGGAAGCCGTGACTACGGACACTAGGACGTCCGGACCGGGGTCTCTCAAGTACTTGTAACACCTGCGTCCCGCGATCTTAAAGGGGGGGCAATTTATTTTAAGAAAGATAATAGCTAGATAGCTACTAGCTCAATCAGCTGGAATAGGAGCTGAGCGAGCTGAACAAACTCGATGAACAAAATAGTTCAGCTACGGACAGCTCTTGGCCAGCTGCGGACAGCTATCGGCCGGCTGTGGACAGCTATCAGCCAGCTGCAGACAGCTATCAGCCAGCTGCGGACAGTTGTCGGCCAGCTAGCGTCAACTCGACCAGCTGCCAGTCAGCTACCACAAGCTCGACCGGCTGCCAAGGAGCTCGACCAAGCTCGTCCAGCTGGACGGTGGTGGACAGTGTGCGGGTCACCTGGGGAGCTTGTAGGCGGTCATGGGACGCGGTGACAGAACATACATGGAAGGACGGTCATGGCCGAACATGCATGGCCGGACAGCCAAGACCAAACGTGTGCGATCGAATGGGAGCGATCGAACGGTCTTGTCGGACAGGTGCCTTTTGGGGCCTAGACTTCGGCCAAGACCCTATAAATAGAGGGCATGGCCATCATTTCCAAGATACCACCATCGTCCATCCATCGTCCATCTATGCCTAAGAAGAAAAGGGGGTGCGGCTAGGATAGTACTGAAAGACCCCGACCCGGACGTCCCAACGTCCGCTGTCACGGCTTCCATTCGGCCCCATTCCCAGCCGAATATCCTTTGATTCGGTTACTCAGTTTTGGCTCGCGGCCTTGCTTCATAACCCCTTTACGCAGCGTGATGAAACCATGGCCAGCTCAACCAAACAGCACGAACCTGAGGAGCAGCTTGAACCAGAGGAAGCACCGGAGGAGCAGCTTGGAGCAGAGGAAGCACCGGAGGAGCAACTTGTACCAGCAGAAGCATCAAAGGAGCAGCTTGTACCGGAGGAGGCATTGATCATTTCGGTGGGTCCGCTAACAAGGTCCAAAGCCAAGAGGTTCAACCAAGCCATCCAAGGATTACTCAAGTAGCTGAACAAGAACCAAGAAGACGTGGCTCAAACCACTATGACATTGCTCACAGCGCAAGGTGCTCGGTAAAGGGTAAAATGTTGCTTTGGTGCTCTTTTTCCCTTGGTCAAGTTTTGTCCCATTGGGTTTTCTTGACAAGGTTTTTAATGAGGCCTAAGTAACATTTTCAAGCCCCTTTGCCAGCCCAAGTCGTGGTCCAAGGTCCATTACAAAGCCTTGTCCCATTTTGTTTCTATCTCTTCGCATTTATTGTTTTGTAATTTCCAAGACTTTGTGCATGAGCTTGCATGAGTGTGGACTCTTGCATGTGCTCGACCTCTTCTCCTTCTAGACTCTTCTCCTTCGTTCCCCCTTTTCTATTTAAGCACCATGTATCTCTCATTTGTAACTCATCAAACATTTTAATCAAAAACCTCTTTCTACTTGTTTGATCTGAGAAGTGTGTAATATCTTCTCAACTTGTTTACTTCTTAGTGTGTAATATCTAAGTTGTATTCGATTCTGAAGTCTAAGAGATTTCCATCTCTCTTAGAAGTTCATTTCGTTCCCCTTTTCATCTGCTGCATGTTTTTCATCCCTTTCATCATCTTCGATCCGCTGCATATTCACCCCTTCACCTTCTTTGTCAATCTTGTCTTTGCATCTTCAACCCATTGATCATCATCATTCCGACCGTTCATCTTCAAGACCTTGCGAGTGTGTTCTTGGGAAGCAGATTCCTTACCAGGAGTCTATCATGTGGTATCAGAGCAACCGCTCTGCAATTAGGTTTTGAATTCCAATCGTCACTTTTCTCTTATTTTCAGATCTGTCGCTTCATCTTACAAGAGTTTTATAAAATGTTTTACTCGCCCAGATCTGTTTTCATTTACGTGTTTTTAGAACTATTTACTGGTGGATCGTTGTTCCTGTCTTTTCAGGTACCATAGTGACGTTGGAAGAAGAAGAGTCATCCACCTCTAGCCTGGAAAGGAGAATCACGAAATCAATCACAGCTGCTATGGCAACAATGCTTGACGAAAAGCTTGGTGCTCTACGTCAAAGACAACACCAAGATCTTAAACCCAAGCCACCAGATGACACATCTAGATCAACCTTGAGCAGTGTAACGCCCGCATCCCGCGATCCGAAAGGAGGGGCAGTTTGTTTTAAGGAAATCGATAGCTATATGAGCTTAAGTAGCTAAGCTACTAGCTCAAATAGCTGGAATACAAGCTGAATGAGCTGAACAAGCTCGATGAACAAGTAGTTCAGCTGTGGACAGCTATCGGCCAGCTATGGACAGCTATCGGCCAGCTATGGACAGCTATAGGCCAGCTGAGGACAGCTATGGACCAGCTGCCGACAGCTAGGCCAGCTAGTATCAGTTCGTCCAGCTAGCGTCCAGCTAGCGTCAGCTCGACTAAGCTCGGCCATCTGGACGGTGGTGGACAGTCTCCAGGCCAGCTGAGGAGCTCGTGGACGGTCATGGGACGGCATGACCGAACAGGCATGACCGAACGGGCATGGCCGGACAGGCACGGACGGACAGGCATGTCCGAACGTGCACGAATGAAGGGCCTTGATGGACAGGTGCCTTTTGGAGCCTAGACTTCGGCCAGGGCACTATAAATAGAGGGCAAGGCCTTCATTCCAACACACCATCATCCTTCCATCGTCCATCTAGGCCTAAGAAGAAAAGGGGGTGTGGCTCGGCGAGTATACTCGTCCGAACTGATGCGCATGCTACCTCTCTATCGAAGGTACAATGAGACGAGCGACGGTTCGGCAAGTGGGCCGATCCGATCGTAGGATAGGCGGCGGTTCGTCCGGGGAGACAAACCGATCGCAGGATCATCGACGGTTCGATCATAGAGTCGGACTGATCGAAGGGTTATCGACGATCTGCGTCAATGGACGGATCGAACGAGGGTTGACCGGTGATTCAATCGCTAGTCGGATCGGGTGATCAAAGGGTCGACGATACGAGCCGTAGGTTGGATTGATCGGTCGGGTGGTCGACGAGTCTGTCGGAAGTATCGGCCTGATTGGAGGTCGAACGGTGATTCGATTATGGGGTCGGATCGTTCGATCGGAGCAGGCGCTGATACCAAGATCGACAAGTCGATGGCGTACAATGGTATGACCGATGGGTCAACTAATGGCACGTCCGATGCCGAGCTTCGGGTACGCGAGTGGTTCGGGAAGCCGATAGAGCAACCGTTCACCATGCACCGAAGGGACTATATGTCCCCATCCCTAATATGTGCAAGCCAGTGGGGTTGGTTGGTTGTATGGCTAAGCACAAAGGGATGGGTCAAGGTTAAAGTTATATTCCGCTGCGTAAAGGGGTTATGAAGCAAGGCCGCAAGCCAAAGCTGAGTAACCGAATTAAAGGATATTTGGCTGGGAATGGGGCCGAATGGAAGTCGTGACCGCGGACGCTGAGATGTCCGTGTCGGGGTCTTTCAGTACCACAGGATCCGGTACCAACGCCTTTGTGACCACGTCCAGCTGTGCCATCATGGCCTTCATCATTTCCCACTGTTCCTGGGATGATGGTACGGCATTTGGTTGCCCATTCACGTCTGTAGCACCGCTACTCTCCGGCTTATCATTATCCGGTTGTTTCTCTCCAGCCTTAGGTCCGACTGGATTCTGGGTGCCCATGTTCCCTGCGTCCACATCGACTAGTGTCTCCGCGGTGCCAATGGTCTCATCGGCCACTTCCTTGCCCTTCTTTTTCTTTTCCTTGCTGCTCTTACCCATCTCGGAAATTTATGCATTAGTCACGACTAAGTTAAATAGACCGCAAACAGTAAGAACAACTACCGCGAGATCCTATTAAGCCGATGAGTGGTGTGATACCCAAAACCCGCACTACCGGTCTTAGAACCAAGCATGCTCTGATACCAACTTTAAAGACCCCGACCCCGGCCATCTATGGTCGGAGAGGTTCTCTTGTCCCATTACGCTACTTAGTCATATTTTAGGGCCCATTCTTTAAGCAATATTCATTCGCACATCCGTGATTCATTACATAGAGTCTATATGATATAGTACTTAGAGTAAAGCAACATTCGATATTTCATTAAGTAATCAAAGGATTCGATACAACTTATGAGTTTGCATAATACGCTAGTACAAGTTGTATAATCGATCCTAGCTACCTTTAACACCACCATTCATCTTCCCGGCCATGAGTCTCGTGCCTAAGCACTTCCTTTCCCGCGATCACCCTCCTTTCCTGAAATCCAAGTAGGCATCAATAACATTCCCTTTTCAGTTGTACATGTCATGCAATGCACGCTAAGTACTAATAACCGTCCAGTACAGAGGTCGGCCGGTAGAGAGTTATCCCGCACATCAGTTCGGATGGTGTACCAAGGAATCTGTACAGATCCCCGTCTAACCGCCGAGCCGCGTTTACTTTTCTCCGTCCAAACTGTCCGTACCCAGACACCCTGGATGGTACGCTGATCGGTAGGGAGGTAGCATGTGCATCAGTTCGTTCGTATCATGGTGAACCTAGAGTTTTCCGATCCACTTCCGAGCCGAACCCCTTTCCTCCGACCAACTGGACCAACCGAAGCATTATATATGCTCATGCTAGATGCAACTACCCATCCCCTAGAGCCCATAAGGTTGGTACTGTACCGTACCTCCGACCCTTTTAACCTTACTCGCCGATCTCTCTATCTCTCGGAACCTTCTTCTTGATCTTATACTCGAACACTTGAGTTTTTGGTGTTTTTTCTCTGTTTGCGATGGTGTGTTCCAAATGAGAGAAATGTCCCCTTTATATAGGGTCCTGGGCCTCGGTTTTGGCCTCAAAAGGCACCCTTCGGACGAATCCGTTCAGTTGCTCCTGTTCGCTTGTGTACGCTCGGCCATACCCATTCGGCCATGGCCGTTCGGCCGTGCCCTTTCGGTCACGAGATCCCCAGCTGACCTGTACACCGTCCACTACCCTCCAGCTGGTCGAGCTAAGTCGAGCTGGGTCGAGCTGGGTCGAGCTGGGTCGAGCTGGGTCGAGCTGGGTTGAGCTGGGTCGAGCTCCCTGGCAGCTTGTCTAGCTGACACTAGCTGGTTGAGCTGTCCGTAGCTGGCCGAGAACGGTCCGCAGCTGGCCGAGATCTGTCTGCAGCTGGCCGAGAGCTCTCCGGAGCTGACCGATCTTTGTCCCATACTTGGCTCGTTTTTCCCCATTGACCGAGCTAGCGAGTAGCTCTTCCCCGACTTGTCTGAGATCTCCCTACCATCCTGGACCAAGCCACAGCCTACGATCCTATTCAGGATCGCGGGCATTACAGTGTGGTTCCCTAGGATGTTTGGTGGTTCCCTAGCATGTTCTATGGACTTGGCCAGTCCTTTAACGACTTGATCTTTTCCAGATCCCAAACACTCCTTGGTCCGAGACAATGTGTCCAAGGGAACCAACACTCCTTTGCCAAAACGAGCATTTTCTTAACTTTGCAAAAAGCTTATGCTCTCTTAGCCGCTCCAACACTGCCCTCAAGTGATTCTGATGGGTTTCCCAATCCTTCGAATAAACTACTATGTCATCAATGAAGATGATGACAAACTCGTCTAAGAATTCTTGGAATACACCATTCATCATCTTAAAGAAGGTTGTCGGTGCGTTTGTCAATCCGAATGGCAAGACCACAAACTAAAAGTGGTCGTACCTTGTTTGAAAAGCCGTTTTCCGAATGTCTGTTGGCTCTATTGGAATTTGATGAAACCCCGAGGCCAAGTCTATCTTCGAGAACCACTTTGCACCTCGAAGATTATCCAACAATACATCTATCCGGGGCAATGGGTACTTATTTTTCACTGTAACCCTATTCAGCCCCTGGTAATCAATGCATAGCCTGAAGCTACCATCCTTTTTCTTTTCGAATAAGACCGGTGCACCCCATGGTGAACTACTTGGTCTGATAAACCCTTTCTCCAACAATTGTCCCAATTGTTTTTTTAACTCCGCCTTGTCTGCTGGTGCCATCCGGTAAGGCGCTTTTGATATAGGGTTCATCCCCGGTTCTAGCTTGATGGTAAATAGATCTGACCGATTTGGCGGCACTCCCCATACTACTTCAAACACATCAGCAAACTCACTTGCTATTGGAATATCTTTCAACTACGCATTTTCCCCAACTTCTGTTGTTATTATTGAGGCTAAGTACGCCTTACATCCTTTCTCCAGCGTCCTTTCCGCTTGGATTACCGAGATAACCAAACTTCCTGAAGTTGATCTTATTCCTTGGAATCTCAATGTTCCTTCTTTCCTTTCAAAGTTTACTCGCCCTCGATGACAATCAATGTTCCTTCTTTCCTTTCAAAGTTTTCATGAGTGGAACAATGATCAAATCAGTAGGCATATCAACACCATTGACGATAACCAAGATTCCCCGAACCATATCGAACGGGTACATTGCCTGCCCGCCGGCTGCTCAAACCATTCCATATCCAGTGTTTGGTACCTTACTGAACCCACCTTCCCTATCATTTCAGGGCTCACCAAAACAATGTGTGGCCCCCGAATCAAAAAAGGTGTGCGTTTCCAAACCACCTATACTTAAGGTCCCTACACATTCCTCTAGAACGCTAAGTACCCATATCCCCCTTTCACATGCATTATGATGCTACGTAATGCAAGAACTGAACTTAGAAAGGTTCTTGTAACATACCAGTAATTGCCCTAAAATCCCCAGTAGCAGTTTCCTCAGACAGCTCGTACACGCGTGGTGCAACAGCCTGTCTCTTTGGTGGTTGCGGTAAAGAATCCTTGCCACGGGACCCATGTTGGTGGGTCAGTCTTCCCACGTCAAGCTTCGAACATTCCCTCCTAAAATGTCCCTCTTTTCCGCACATATAGCAAGTCCTTGGCCCATCCCCATTTTCCAACCTTAAACAGTTCCGGATCGCATGATCCTTGCTCCCACAACAACCACATGCACCTCCGGCCTTCCAGCAAGAACCACTATGGTGCTTTCCGCAATTCCTACACTCCCCATACTTAGCGCCGGACCTTGAGTTGTCCACCTTATCCCATTTTCTCTTCCTGTCTGTAGTTTTGGTTGGGTGGGTCGAACGCAAAGAAACCCTCTCGCGCCTAAGTTGTTTCTCTTCCTCCATACCAACTTCAATCATTGCTTCCCTTTCCACCACTTCAACGACCGTGTTAAAGACACCGATCAAGCAATGGTTGCGGATTGCCACCCATAGTCCCCAGATAAAAGGACGGACTTGTGCTTTCTCATCCTCGATATCCTTTCAAACATAGCGCCTAAGGCGGCTAAATTCAACATCATATGCACGCACCGTCATATCCCCTTGTACCAGGTTCAGGTACGCACTTTCCAGTCGGTCCCATGCCTCCGCTGGAAAGAATTTCTTGTTGAATTCTGCCTCAAAGTTTGCAAAGGTTAGGACTTGACCACCTTTCCGTTTCTCAACCGTCAACTACCAGTTATGTGCTTCCTATTCAAGGAAATGGACGGTAATGTCCTTTTGATACTCCTCCGGGTAGCGAGTGGAATTAAAATTTCTCACAAGTCGACTTCTCCACTCGTCAGCCACGATCGAATCCGAACTCCCTATGAAATGATTTGTCCTCAGTCTAGAGACATGCTCCAACGCATCCAAGTAGTCCTTTCCCTTTTTCGGAGAATCCTCATGACTATTTCAGTGGTCTCTGTAACAATCTTGCTACGCACCGCTGGTACCACAGGATCTGGTACCAATGCCTTTGTGAGCACGTCCAACTGTGCCATCATTGCCTTCATCGTATCCCATTGTTCCTGGGATGATGGTACTGCATTTGGTTGCCCATTTACATGGGTGGCACCACTACTTTCCGGAATATCATTATCAGGTTGCTTCTCTCCAGCCACAGGTCCAGCTGGTTTCTGGGCGTCCATGTTTCCTGCCCCCGCGTTGACTATTGTGTCTGTGGCGTCAATGGTCTGATCAGCCATCCCCTTGTCCTTCTTCTTCTTTTCCTTGTTCTCTTACCCGTCTGCAAAACTCATGCATTTTAGTCACGGTTAAGTTAAATAAACCGCTATCAGTAAGAACATTTACCGCAAGATCCCATTAAGTCGATGAGTGGTGATACCCAAAACCCGCACTACCAGTCCTAGAACCAATCCTGATCTGATAACAACTTGAAAGACCCCAACCCGGAACATTCTACGGCCGGTGAGGTTCTCTCGTCCTTTACTCGCTACTTAGTCATATTCTATGGTCCATTCTTTAATAAAGTTCATTCGCATATTCTGAGATTCAATATGTAGTGTCTATAAGATATAAATTAGACTAAAGCAAACATTCAGATATTGTATTAAATAATCAAAGGATTCGATACAACTTATGAGTTTGAATATAAGCTAGTACAAGCTGTATAATCGATCATAGCTACCCTTACACCACCACTCAACTTCCCGGCCATGAGTCTCGCGCCTAAGCAGTTCCTTTTCCATGATCACTCTCCGTTCCTGAAATCCAAGTAGCCATCAATAACAATTCCCTTAGGTCATACAATGTCATGAAATGCACGCTAAGCTATAATATCCGCCCAGTACAACAGTTGGCCAGTAGAGAGTTATCCCGCGCATCAGTTCGACGATGTACAGAGGTATCTGTACAGATCCCCAGTCCAACCGCCAAGCCACGTTTACTTTTTTCCGACCATACTATCCGCACATGGAAAATCCGGATGGTACGCTGATCGGTAGGGAGGTAGCATGCGCATAAGTTCGGTAGGGAGGTGGCTGGGAGAATGTAATGACCATCACTAAGGGTAGAAATCCCGAAAATAAAAGTTCGAGGAAATGGCCTGGAAAAGAATTAAAGAGGAAGAGGAAGAAAAACAAAGGATAATGACCGAAGGAAGTCCGAGGAAAAATGCACAAATCAGAGGATAGCCAAGCCAAGACCAGAGTGGTCGGATGTACGATCGAGACCTTAAGACTGATCGGGAGTTGACCGTTTACACAGAAAACCGCTTATGCAGAAGAGACAGTCCGAGAAGTACCAGAAAGAACAGTACAGACCGAGAAGTAACCGAAAGACCAGTACGGTCCGAGGGAAGTATCAGAGAGGACATGAAGGACCCGAGAGAGAAAGCCGAGAGTTATCCGAGAGACGATCGAGGGAGTCCGGAGGAGACGAACGCAATCTGGACCGAAACCGAACCATGGCCGAGAGATGTCCGGGCGATACCGTACGTGCCGTACGGTAGGACAGTGCGGTTTTTGGGTTGAAGAATGAAGTACTAGTGGCGGCATAATCATCATGTCTCTAAGAGTTGGAAGAGGATGAGGCGAATCCTAAGAAATCAGAGGAGCAAAGGAGCAGTGCGAATCAATCGAAAATGGCAAAACAAAATTGAGAAGGTCGAACCAAGTATGAGCAAGAAAGTGCAAAAAGTAATGCATGGTCCAGGAATTAAGTGCAAAAGAAGGTGCAAGAAGATAATGCGTAGAAGATGTAATTATCTATGAATAGACAAAGAGGGTGCAAGAAAATAATGGAGGGCAAGGAAGAAGTATTGTTATGCTAAGTGGCGAGAGAGCAAAAAGAAGAGAATTAGCTTTGCAACCCTTGTGTCCCATGCGCGTTGTGTTGACCTGGACAAGGCCGAGTACCATTTGCAACTTGCCATGTTTTCCCCGAAAACCGAATATATTATTTTAATAAATCATTTTATTGAAAACAAGTCATCAAAGCAATATACATAGGTAGTCGGATAAGTTTACAAATATCGTTTAGGAAAATATAGGGTTTTTATAAAGAACACAAAAAAACCCTATCCGGTACCCTAAAGTTTGCTCCAGCTCTAGACTCACTTAGGCTTCCTGCACAACAAAAATATTATCATGAGTAATCTAAGATTACTCAGTGAGCCTGGGCTCCCCTTTCCTAAACAGGATTCTACTTCCCCAACCCGACTACCCTAACAGGAAAAGGAAACAAGCAAGGCAGACAAGCCATCAACAAACAAAGCTAAAGAATTACATGATAGCCTACGCTAACATCATGCAAGACTAAGCAATGCTGATGCAAGACCACCAGGATGCGGTTCCCAAACAAGTAGCGTCTCGGTGCCGTCCGTGGTTCTGTCCGGCCGTACGGCGGTTCAGTGGCATTACACCCTTTCCTCCGACCAACTGGACCAACCGAAGCATTATAAATGCTTATGTATATGCAACTACCCCGTCCCTCAGAACCCATAAGTTTGGTATTGTACCGTACCTTGGACCCTCAAACTTACTCGCCGAACTCTCGGTCTTGGAAACCTTCTTCTCTATTGTGTACTCGTTATTTATCGAGTTTTTGTTGTGTTTTCTGTTTCCGATGGTGTGTTTGGAATGAAAGCCATGAATCTATATATAGGGTTCTGGCTGAATTCTAGGCCCCAAAAGGTACCTATCCATCAAGCTAGGGTGAGCTCCTTGGCAGCTGGTCGAAGTCTAGGCCCGAAAAGGTACCTATCCATCAAGTTGGGTTGAGCTCCTTGGCAGCTGGCCGAGCTAGGGGTAGCTGACCGGCAGCTGGGAATGCTGACGCTAGCTGGTCGAGCTGACACTAGCTGGACAACAGCTGGTCGGCAGCTGGTCGAACTGTATGTAGCTAGCCGAGAGCTGGTCAAGTTGTCCCTAGCTGGTCGAGAGCTGTCCGTGATGGCTGATCTCTATTCCCGTTCTTGGCTCGGTTTCTTCCACTGTCCGAGCTAATGAGCAGCTCCTACTAGACTTGTCCGAGACTTCCCTGCCATTCTCGGACCAAGTCACGACCTATGATCCTATGCAGGATCGCGGCATTACATCTCCCAAGTTATTAACCTTGCCCAAGGTTCATTTGTTTTACCTTGATTAAAAGCAGTTTTAAGTTTGTGTTTGCTTTGTTTTGAGTTTGCTTTTTTGCTTTCTTTAAACTAGCTTGTTAGTTAAGTTGTTTCATAAAGCAATCATTTGTTAAGTTTAGATTGAGCATATTTATATATTCTTAGTGTTTGATTCTTTGCAAATTTGTGGTTCGATATTAAATGAATAGAGATGAGTACTACATCAATTTGGCATTGTTGCCCATTTGCAATAGATTTCACCACTAGGATTTCATCTTTGCTTGAGCCTAAACATTTTCTTTACATTATTACTTACTTGGTTTGCTTTGGTGTTTTGGATTCTCTTTTGCAAGGTGTATGAACTTGAGAAGTCAAGGCTAAGCCAATTTAGTTGAGCGTGTTGAAGACATTCGCCGTTTTGAATGAGAGAATCGCTGGCTAGCACGACAAGCTATGGAGAACAACCCTCCTCCCATTGATAGTCATAATGGAAATGACCAGCCCAATGTTGAAAAAGCTCATATCCATCCTCCAAGACAACCAAGAGTCATTGGCACCTTTTATGAACCGAACATTCATGGGCACCGCATGGGGATTAGAGCACCGCTTGTTGAGAACAATAACTATAAGATCAAGTCAAGTCTTATCAACATGGTGCAAAGCTCAAAATTCTATGGCTTACCTATGGAAGACCCTCTTGAGCACTTGGATCAGTTTGATATGATGTGTGGAACAATCAAAATCAATTGTATCTCTGAAGATGCATTCAAACTCTGCCTCTTTCCATTTTCTCTTGGAGACCAAGCTAGGACTCTGGAGAAGAACCTACTAGTGGGATCAGTCACCTCTTGGGATCAATGCAAGAGATCTTTCCTATCCAAGTTCTTCTCTACTACAAGAACAACAAGGCTAAGAAATTTAATATCAAGCTTTGCTCAAAAGGGAAATGAGAGTTTTTGTGAAGCATGAGAGAGATTCAAGGGCTATATTATTCAATGTTCTCATCATGGTTTCTCTAAAGAATCTATTCTAGGAACATTATACAAAGGGGTACTCCCAAAGATAAGAATGTTGGTTGATACAGCAAGTAATGGTGATTTCCTATGTTGCTGTTGGTATGACCTTAGTGGAGAATCTTGCTCAAAGTGATGGAAATTATGGAGAGGTTTATGATAGAACTCCAAGGGATCATTCTGATATTAATGAGTATCACCACAAGGAGATCAAAGGCATTGAATGACAAGATGGATAAGATGATTCTTGCTCTACTTCGCCAACTACTAGAAGGTCAAGGAAGAAGTGCTATTGAGTTGGCCACTCAAAAATGGAAGCTATGCACACCAAGGTTGATGAGGTGTATAGAGTGTTAAATGCTAAGATTGAGAGGTTGCAAACACAGGTCCATGGAAAATCTTCCTCTTCTACAAAGTGGCCAATGGGTTCATTGCCGGGAAAACCAGAACCAAACCCAAAATAGTATATTAATGCCATCACACTTAGAAGTGGTAAGACTCAGCCTACTCAAGAGCTCAATAGGGAAATTGAGTCTAAAGGAGGGGAGGTAGTGGTTGAGATTGAAGATGAAGATGAGTTGATAGACATAGAAGCTGAAAAGGTTGTGGTTGACAAAGCGAAGAGTAAAATGATTGAGGAAACAAAGAAAGATAAGACCATTGATGAAGCTCCCAAGAAGAGTAAAGATGTTGCCAAGGAGACTCTATTTGTGCCTCCACCTTATAAGCCAAGTGGACAAGTATAGAGCTATGTTTGATGCACAAATGAAAGATGTTGCTATTACAATGACAATTTGTGACGGTCCTTCGGGATGAGTGGTTTTCGTGATGGTCCTTTGGGATGTGTGGTCTTGGTGGCGGTCCTTGTTAGGAAAATTACTTGGCATTGGTGGCGGTCTTGTTTAAGACATTTGTTAGGTCTTGGTGGCGGTCTGTTTAGACATTTGTTGGCCTTTGTGGCGGTCCTATTTAGGACATTTGTTAGCCTTAGTGGCAGCCATTTTGGTATGTTGATGACCATTGTGTGGTCATGAGGTATCCCAGTTAGAGGATATGTGGTTGGTAGGACATTGTGATGTTTTATGCAAGCTACATGAGGGAGACCTAGTTAGGAGATAGGACTCAGACGTGTTCATAATTATTTGCTCTATGAAAAATTGGTCCTGAACGACTCTTTGGGGAATCTTTGGTTCTCCTAGTACCGTCATATACAGAGACTTTGTGACTTGAGAGTGTGGCTAGTATATCGACTTTGGTTGACGATCCAGAGGCGCGTTGTAGGATGGCAACCCAAGAAAAGAATATTGGACTTCCTTTATATTTTATGGCATGTGGCTTAGGCCCGATGAAGAGCCAATATTAATGGCATGCAGGCTAAGGCTTGATGAGAAGCCAATAAAAACGCTAGGTTGAAACTTATGAGTAAAGGAAAGTCCAAAATTCGAGAGCAAATAGTGCTTGGAACGCGAGTTTATCACCTAGAGGTAACCTTCACAAATTAGTCGGAAGAGGTGTGGGTCGTGGAGACGGTTGCACGGAAATCCATGGCTGATGGTTGTTCGAGATTCGAGGACGAATCTATGTTGGTGGGGGAGAACTGTAATGCCCGTGAACCAAAAAGAGGAATTGTGGCAAGGGTGTCGCTCGACACCAAGTTTGGTCGGGAATTCAGTTCGATTACAAGATTTCTTGGTTTATTGCTGGTTCAATTTAAGGATTATAAAGGTTTTGGCCGACGTTTTTAGGGTTTAATCTCCAATTTTCGTCCCCCTTTGTATCTGAGAGAGAAAACGCTTCATGAAAAGTTCCTGAGAGTTCCAGTAGGTTCTTCCCTAAAGCGTTTGTACCTGTTTTCTTGAGGGATTTCTCCGTGGGAGTGAAGATTTGAGACAACGGGCATGAGAGAGGCTTGCTATGTGTGTTTTTCCTAAGTTTTTGGTCAGAGACTTCCTGCTATAGAGCTGAATGCATGACCATGGCTAATCTAAGCTTGATAATTTTATGTTTCCGGTATTCTTTGAGTTGTATGATTGATTCCTTGCTTGCATGTGGTCGATTTGTGGTTTATATGGCCTTATGGGTCTTTTGGTTGAGCCTTGGTCGCATTGGAGACGTTTGGGGACGGAGATCTGTGCTAGAGCTTCGAGGAAAACAATGCTCGGCATCGAGGTCGATCGACATAAGGACTGTGTCAGTCAACACTAATGCGAGGACGGCTGGAAAGCTCAGAGGATTGTAGTTCGACACTGTAACGCCCGCATCCCGCGATCCTAAAGGGGGTCAATTTGTTTTAAGGAAAGATAGCTAAATGAGATTAAGTAGCTAAGCTACTAGCTCAACTAAATGGAATATGAGCTGAACGAGCTCGATGGGCAAGTTAGCTCAGCTGCAGACAGCTCTCAGCCAGCTGCGGACATCTCGGCCAGCTAGTGTCAGCTCGTCCAGCTAATGTCAGCTCGACCAACCAGCATCAGCTAGACCAGCTGGACAGTGGTGGACAGTCATGGGACAGCATGACTGAGCAGGCATGACCGAACGGGCATGGCCAGACAGGCACGGATGGACAGGCACGTCCGAACGTGCATGATCAAAGGGCCTTGACGGACAGGTGCCTTTTGGGGCCTAGACTTCGGCCAGGACAGTATAAATAGAGGGTCATGCCTTCAATTTTCTACACCATCATCCATCCATCGTCGATCTAAGCCTAAGAAGAAAATGGGGTGCGGCTCGGCGAGTTTACTCATCCGAACTGATGTGCATGCAACCTCTCTATCGAAGGTACGATGAGACAAGCGATGGGTTGGCAATCGGACCGAACCGATCGTAGGATAAGCGGTGGTTTGGCGACGGAGTCGAACCAATCACAGCATGATCGACGGTTCGATCATAGAGTCGGACAGATCGAATGGTGATCGACGGTTCGATCATAAAGTCGGACAGATCGAATGGTGATCGACGATCCGTGTCAATGGACGGATCGATCGAGGGTTGACTGGTAATTCAATCGCTAGCCGGATCGGATGATCAAAGGATCAATGATCCGAGCCGTAGGTTGGCTTGGTTGGTCGGGTGGTCAACAAGTCCGTCGGAAGTATCGGCCCGGGTCTGTGGTTGATCGGTGATTCGATTATGGGGTCGGATCGTTCGATTGGACCTGGCTCTGATACCAAGACCGACAAGTCGACGACGTTCAAAGGTATGACCAATGGGTCAACTAATGGCACGTCTGATGCCAAGCTTCGGGAACACGAGTGGTTCGGAAAGCCGATAGAGCAATCGTTCACTGTGAACCGAAGGGACTATATGTCCACATCCCTAATGTGTGAAAGCCTATGGGGTTGGTTGGTTGTATTGCTAAGCATAAAGGGATGGGTCAAGGGTAAAGTTATATCCGCTGCGTAAAGGGGGTTCACGAAGCAAGACCGCGAACCAAAGCTAAGTGACCGAATCACTGGACATTCGGCCAGGTATGGGGCCAAATGGAAGCCGTGGCCGCGGACGCTAGGACTTCCGGGTTGGGGTCTTTCAAGTTGTTATCAGAGCATGTGCGATCCTGTGAGGACCAATGCAATTGTACTATGTGTTCGGTCAAAATGGAAATCTCTGATAAGATCGAAAACATGCTTGGGAACGGGAATGTGTTCGCCAAGATGGCTAGTGAATCAGGCGATTGTTCAAAACGTCGAACACATAGCATATCGACTATAAGGTCGGGAATTATGACCGCGTCCGGGAAGGACCACGGTCGGTAAATATCGACCAGAAGGTTGGGAGTTATGACCGCGTCCGGGAAGGACCATGGTCAGGAAACATTGACCAAAAGGTTGGGAAAGTGTCGACCGAAGTTCGAGAGAAACATGGACCAAAGGTCCAGGAAATGACGACCGGAAGGTCGGGAGAATACGACCACTGGTCGGGAATGACGATCGAGTCCTAGGGGACCATGGTCGGGAAATTTTCCTAGTCGGGATGGAACTAGGACGGAAAAAGACTTGATCAATTCGGAGACTGTCCAAGATCAAGGGAAATAGATCGCGTCAGGAAGACGTGGATCTTGGAAAAATGACCTAGTCCCAAAAAGAGCAAGATCTAGAATAGATCAAATCTCAGTTGGACAAAGGTCGGGAATTTCTATGCCCGCCAAATTCGAGAACGAATTCATTTTAAGGGGGGTAAACTTGTAACACCCGCGTCCCGCAATCCTAAAGGGGGGCAATTTGTTTTAAGGAAAGATAGCTAAATGAGCTTAAGTAGCTAAGCTACTAGATAAACTAGCTGGAATATTAGCTAAACGAGCTCGATGAGCAAGTTAGCTCAGCTGCAGACAGCTGCAGACAGCTCGGCCAGCTAGTGTCAGCTCGTCCAGCTAGCGTCCAGCTAGTGTCAGCTCGACCAGCTAGCGTCCAGCTAGCATCCAGCTAGCGTCAGCTAGCGTCAGCTAGACCATCTGGACAGTGGTGGACAGTGTCCGGGCCAGCTGGGGAGCTTGTGGATGGTCATGGGACAGCATGACCGAACAGGCATGACCGAACGGGCATGGCCGGACAGGCACAGACGGACAGGCACGTCCGAACGTGCATGATCGAAGGGCCTTGACGGACAGGTGCCTTTTAGGGCCTAGACTTCGGCCAGGACAGAATAAATACAGGGCCTTGCCTTCATTTTTCTACACCATTATCCTTCCATCGTCCATCTAAGCCTAAGAAGAAAAGGGGGTGCGGCTCAGCGAGTTTACTCGTCCGAACTGATGCGCATGCTACCTCTCTATCGAAGGTACGATGAGACGAGCGACGGGTTGGCAATCGGGTCGAACCGATCGTAGGATAAGCGGTGGTTCAGCGATGGAGTCAAACCAATCGTAGGATGATCGACAGTTCGATCATAGAGTCGGACAGATCAAATGGTGATCGACGATCCGCGACAATGGACAGATCGATCGAGGGTTAACCGGTGATTCAATCGCTAGTCGGATCGGTTGATCAAAGGATCGACGATCCGAGCCGTAGGTTGGATTGATCGGTCGGGTGGTCGACAAGTCCGTCAGAAGTAGCGGCCCGGGTCTATGGTTGATCGGCGATTCGATTATGGGGTCGGATCGTTTGATTGGACCTGGCTCTGATACCAAGACCAACAAGTCGACGACGTTTAATGGTATGACCAATGGGTCAACTAATGGCACGTCCGATGCCAAGCTTCGGGAACACGAGGGTAGCCGTTCACTGTGAACCGAAGGGACTATATGTCCCCATCCCTAATGTGTGCAAGCCTATGGGGTTGGTTAGTTGTATGGCTAAACTCAAAGGGATGGGTCAAGGGTAAAGTTATATTCCGCTGCGTAAAGCTGGTTCACGAAGCAAGGCCGCGAGCCAAAGCTAAGTGACCGAATAAATGGATATTCGGCCGGGAATAGGGCCGAATGGAAGTCGTGGCCACGGACGCTGGGATGTCCGGGCGGGGTCTTTCAGACACTATGTGAAGGTGTCGGTCAACACAACTAGGGTTTTCGACTAATGTCGAGCAGGTGTCGGTCGACACCAGGAGGGACACCAACCTTTGCTAGGTGTCAGTATCGATCGACACCAGGTTGGTGTCGGTCAAGGAAAACTTTCAGTAGAGGACTCATACTTGCTTTTCCTGGTTTGATTATGTTGTGTGATGATTTTTGAACATTAAATTCTCAATTTCTTGTGTGTACAACCCAGTAGATGGGATGATTGTCTCACTGAGTGTTATGAAAATACTCATGCATCTCAATTTGTGTTTATGGTGCAGGTAAAGTGATAACTCTCTAATTTACATGTTTTAGACACCCTTTTTGTCCATATTCTGCATTATATATACCCTAACCGTAGCATTTTTAGCTCATTAACTGTAGAAATTTGCATTTAGGCCATTTAGGGTGCTGCATTCTTGCATTTGTGCATTTTGGATGAAAACAGGTGCTTTAGAGCCTAAAATGGGGAAAAACAAGGTCAAACCCGAGCATGTACCCGAAGGAGCTATTGTGCAAGAAGATTAGTCTGAACCTCAACCCGATCAAAGAGGATCTAAGAGCAGGAAGAACAACCCGAAGACCTACCCGAGGAACAACCCGATCAAAAAGGTTTCCATATATAAACCGCCTCTTCTTCCTCTCTCCCTAGCACGCCGCAGACACTCAAAACAGAGAGCGAGAGCTTCTGAGAGAGAGACTGAGCGATTCAAACACTTTTTCCACTTTGTTAGTATTCTTTTGGTTTTCTTTTCTAGTTTTCGATTCTGCACTCTACTACTTTTATTTTATTTCAATACAATGCAGTTTACTTTCATTTGTGTTTTTATGCTTTCTAAAATGAGATCTGAGTAGTGAAATAAAGTTCCTAAGGATGGGATTGACAAATATGTCTTCTTGATCGGTTAGGATGTCTTAGCTTGATTGTTAATTTTATATAAATTCCTTTCTAGATTGGTGTTCTTAATGCTATTTTCAGACCGAGAAGTTGAGACTAGATCTAGGGTGTTTTGCCATCGAGAGATGTTGTTGAAATGCTTGAATCAATCAATGCTAGAGATTTACTTACTTAGCCTAAGAGATTAGATGTGTAAGGAGTTTATTGACAATAATGAATCGGTTTGTAATGCCCTGCTTGGTCATGTTTCTCCAACGAGAGTTGGGTAGGGGAGTGACCAAGGTTGATTGTTTCTATCACGAGAGTGTTTTAACAAGATTTAAGAGATTCATTGTCTAGGGAATATATGTTTGAGGCATGTAAGACATCCCAAATTTATCAGGAACACTTATGAGTCAATTACCCCATCCTTAGGAGCTTTCTTATCTTGATTGTTTAGCTTTCTTCTATAACTCGACCCCTTACCCAAACTGGTACTCGATCACCAGCTTCGTGTATACCTTCGAGTTGTTCATCCTTGACTATTTGATCTGATCACCCCACCCGATCCTGTACTCGAAGGCTTGCATCGAGTGCTTAGGTTGTGTGGTTCTTGCCTTTTTATTTACTTTTGCTTATTTTAGGATTGTTAGATGAAACCCCAATTATTGCTTGGCTTGACTTGCTAGTTTCTGATCATATCTTATCGGCTAGCATAACAACCATCTTGATTGATAACCCTTTGTACTACAATTGCATAGGGATATGATACCCTGGTTGAAAATCCTGTTATCAATTTGGCGTCGTTGCCATTTGGTTGAATTTTGTTTGCAACGTTTAAGATTTCAGCACTTGCTAAATCAAGTTCTTTTCTATACTTTGGTTCGGATCTAACTTGTTTACTTTCGTGTTTCTGTGTTTTGCATTTCAGGTACAACCCGAGTACCCACCCGTCACTCGATCACCTAGATCGGGTAGACCTTCGTGTACTCACTCGGTTCACTGATTGTGCATGCAAACATGGTCCAAGGGTAGCCAACAATTGAGTCTTTTCATCGACAACATCGACAGACCAAGGTTACTCCATCAACAACAAGTCCAGCAACCGCAACCAACAACAATTGAGGAGGTCATGAATACTCAGAATGGTCCACCAGCTCCTCAAGAGAGGACCCACATAGGAGCAGGATATGCTCCATCTACTCACACTCAAAGGACATGGCATTGTGCCACCTGCTGTTTAAAACAACAACTTTGAGATCAGGAGTAGTCTCATCCAAATGATTCAAAGCAATAAATTTCATGGATTCCCAATGGAGGACCCATTGGATCATCTGGATGAGTTTGATAGGCTTTGTAGCCTAAACAAGATCAATGGAGTTAGTGAAGATGGATTCAAGCTCCGGCTTTTCCCATTTTCTTTGGGTGACAAAGCACACATCTAGGAGAAATCACTCCCCAAGGAGTCCATCACCACTTGGGAAGAATAAAAAAAGGTGTTCCTTGCCAAATTCTTCTCCAACTCCAGATCTGCAAGGCTGAGAAATGACATCTCCTGCTTTGTTCAAAAGAGCAATGAGACGTTCAGTGAAGCTTGGGAACGTTTCAAGGGATACACAAGCAGATGCCCGCATCATGGATTCAACAATGCCTTGTTGCTAAGTACACTTTACCGAGGTGTAGTCCCTAAGATAAGGATGTTGCTAGACACCGCTAGTAATGGTAATTTTCTCAACAAGGATGTTGATGAAGGTTGGGATCTAGTGGAGAACTTAGTCCAATCTGATGGGAACTACAATGAGGAGTATGATCGTAGAATTCGATCTTCTGGAGAGGATGATGTCAATACAAGAGAGACATGAAAGCACTCAATGGCAAATTGGACAAAATCCTCAACCAGCAGCAACATGTCCATTCCATCTCGGAGGAAGACTAGTTTCAGCAACAAGATGGGGAGAGTATTCAGCTAGAGGATGTTAACTACATCAACAATCAAGGAGGTTACAATAAAGGATACAACAACTACAAACCAAACCCGAATCTCTCCTATCGTAACCCGAATTTTGCAAATCCTCAAGACCAAATTTACCCTTCCGCAGTCCAAGGAAACCATGGCCAGCAAAAGCCTTTTAACCAATACAATCAAAGCTTTGCTCCTAAGCAGCAGTACTCTTGCCATTACCACCAACCAATTGCACCACCTGGATTCCCACCACAACAAGGATCACATAACCAATCTCAAGAAGCTAACTTACGCGGCCTAATTCAGCAGATGATACAGAGTCAATCATCGGCTGCAATGGACAATGCAAAACGATTCGCGGAGATGAGCAACAAGATCGATTCTGGGTACAATGACCTGAATGCCAAGTATGATTCTCTCAACACTAAGTTGCGATACCTAGAAGGCCAACACAACACCCAACCACCTCCAAAACTTAACCAGCTTCCAGGTAAAGTTGTTCAGAACCCAAAAGACTATGCTACTGCCCAGGCCATCATTCTTGAAGATGTTGATGACTACCTCACTGAGTACAACGATGTTCAAGAGGGAGGATATGGATCACGGTGAGATGTATGAGCACCATTACTACTTCTCCGAGTATGAACCCTATCCTTCACCCGAGGAGGCTGATCGAGCTGATGATCGAGCACTGGTTTGAGAATCGCAAACCAATGCACCACTCGAGGCTGAACCTGATGACACACCCGATGATGGTGATCGGATGATCCATCGGGTAGATGTCCAGATGATAGATCAACCTCAACTGCCGGCAGCTGAGGAAGGGGAATTAGAGGAAAGATTCAGAGCAGCTCTTGACATCCAATTGGAGGCGCTTGCAGAGCGTATGTCCAGACGAAAAGCCCCACCTCCTAAGATGTTGCCACCACACGTGCTTCGAGAGGAAACCATCAAGGAGACAGCTCAGCTGGAGATTGAAGTAAAGGAAGCTGATAACAGGATTTTCACCCAGGATATCAATTCCCTATGCATTTGTAGTACAAAGGGTTATCAATCCAAATGGTTGTTATGATAGCAGATAATATATGATCAGAAGCAAGCAAGTCAAGCCAAGCAACAGTTGGGGTTTAATCTAACAATCCTAAAATAATCAAAAAGAAAAAAAACAAGCAAGAACCACACGACTTAAGCAATCGATGCAAGCATTCGAGTACAGGATCGGGTGGAGATATCAGGTCAGGAAGTCAAGGATGAACAGCTCGAAGGTATACACGAAGCTGGTGATCGAGTAGTAGTTCGGGTAAGTGGTCGAGTTATAAAATAAAGCTAAACGATCAAGATAAGAAAGCTCCTAAGGATGGGGTAATCAACTCATAAGTGTCCCTGACTAGTATGGATGTCCTACATGCCTCAAGCAAATATTGCCTAGACAATGAATCTCTAAAATCTTGTTAAAACACTCTCGTGATAGAAACAATCAACCTTGATCACTCCCCTACCCAACTCTCGTTGGAGAAACATGACCAAGCAGGCAATAGAAACCGATTCATTATTGTCAATAAAATCCTTACACATTTAATCTCTTAGGCTAAGTGAGTAAATCTCTAGCATTGATTGTTTCAAGCATTTCAACTACATCTCTTGATGGCAAAACACCCTAGATCTAATCTCAACCTCTCGGTCTGAAAATAGCATTAAGAACACCAATCTAGAAAGGAATTTATATAACATAAACAATCAAGCTAAGACATCCTAACCATTCAAGAACACATATTTGTCAATCCCATCCCTAGAAACATTGTTTCACTACTCAGATTTCATTGCAGAAAACATAAAAACACAAATAAACGAAAATTGCATTGTATTGAAAATAGAATAAAAGTAGAAGAGTACAGAATCGAAAACTAGAAAGAATAGCAAAAGAAATGAAAACAAATCCTAACAAAGTGGAAAAAGTGTTTTAGTCGCTCAAAATCTCTCTCAGAAGCTCTCGCTCTCTATGTTGAGTGTCTGCGGCGTGCTAGGGCGAGAGGAAGAAGAGGGGGGTTTATATATGGAAACCCTTTTAACCTAGCTGCTTGGTCCTGCCCGAGGGTCTGCTCGAGGGGGTGAACAAGGTTCAAGTCGGGTAACTCCTCGGGTAGGTCTTCGGGTTGTTCTTCCAGCTCTTAGATCCTCCTTGATCGGGTTGAGGTTTGGACTGTTCTTCTTGCACAACTGCTCCTTCGGGTATATGCTCGGGTTTGACCTTGTTTTCCCCCATTTTATGCTCTTAAGCACCTGTTTTCATCCAATATGCACAAATGCAACAATGGAGCACCCAAAATGGCCTAAATGTAGATTCCTGCAGTAAAGGACCTAAAAATGCTAAGATTAGGGTATATATAATGCAAAATATGGACAAAAATGGGTGTCTAATACATGTAAATTAGAGAGTTATCATAAGCTGTTAAAGAGATTAGGAATGCGATTCTGAGGAGTGGAGTGTGTTTAGATCCTGAACTGTGAATTGATGAGAAATTAGAGGATCCCGGCTCTTTTACTTTGCCATGTTCAATAGGCCTTCGGATTTTCAACAACTGCTTGTGTGATTTGGGTGCTTCGGTCAGCATCATGCTACTTTCAGTTGCCAACAAGATGGGTTTCAGCAGTTTTAAACCAAGTAGTATGTATTTGGTCCTAGCTGATAGAACAATCAGACACCCCATTGGTATCCTGGAAAACTTGCCTCTCAGGATTGGAAGAGTGGAGGTTCCTACCGATTTCATGATCCTGGACATGGATAAGGAACCAGACGATCCACTGATCCTAGGTAGGCCATTCTTGGCAACAGTAGGAGCAGTGATTGATGTAAAAAAGGGACAGATCAGCATTGAGCATGGAGAGCACTTCAAAATGGAACTTGACATCAAGAAGGTGATTAAAAGGCCAACCATTGATGGTCAAGTTTTCTCCACCCATACGAAGCCAAGAGAAATCAAACATCACCAGGAAGTTCATACTACATTTGTTGTGGAACCAGGACAATAACCGAAAAATCCATTTAATCAGTCTGCTACAGTGGAGAGGATTCCAAAACTTCTCCCTCCCAAAAATCATGCTTGAAGAGCGTGAAGAGTCAATCTTAGTGACTTAAAACAAGCTCACTTGGGAGGAAGTCCCAAAGGTATATTTTACTTTCTTTTACTTTTATTTTATTTTATTTTTTTTTGTTTTGTTTAATTCGGATTTTACAATATTTTTATGTTTCCATGAGTTTCAAAAAAAAAAAAAGGAAAAAGAAAAATTTGGGGAACTCGAGGCTATACCTGAATCCGTACCCGACGCGCCTGATCGTGTACCCACTCGGATGGCGAGTGGAGTCCGAATTCCACAAACCCTAGCCCACTCTCGGTGAAGCCCAAGCCAACCCTCTCTATTTAAGGAGCCTCAACTCCCCAACTTCATAAATCCATAAGTTTTCTCTAAACTCTAAAACTCTTTGTATTCCAAACTTCTTCTCTCTCCCTAGAAATCGAGTTTTTCAATCTTGGTGGACTAACCCTATTGATCTCGGTTTAGTATCTTTTTCTTCATTGCAAAGATTCACCAATGGCTCCAAAGATAAGGACATATCAAAAGAAGGGATCTAAGTATACCTCTGCCGCTGCTAGAACCGGAGGTGACGGCATGGATGCTCGCGATTCCCAAGGAGGAGGAGACGCTTCACATTCTCAACTGCTGAGTGGACGTTTCCATTCCCCAACCCGATCCTTCACCCAAGCCGGTGCTCGAGCACCTGATCGTGTAGACCCCCGAGTTCGCTCACCAAGCCCAGTGGCGAGTGCTGTCCGGAGATATCCCCGACATAGGGACCTTTCTACGTCCGAGCAAACTGTCATAGACCCTATGAAGGTTGACTCAGACACCGATGGAGGAGAACCAAACCTCACGGTTGAGGAGAAGAGCCGCGGTTGCAAGAGAGAAGAGACCAGCTTCTGAAAAAGCTAAGGAGGTAGCTGAGAGGGCGGCGGAATAAGAAGATCGAGACACGGAGGGTGAGAGTCATGACAATGAAGAGGAGCAGAGAGAACGCACCCGGTTGGCATTGAGGAGGCTGAAGCAAAGAGAGGTTGAGAGTCCGGCCAAGCTCTTCAAGGTCCTCCACAAGATGAGCTTTGTTGGGACCCGCTACACCCACCGCAAAACGATGAAACAGTTGGGAATCGCTAGAGACGTCGAGTTTCTCTTTGACATGTGCTACCTGGGCTAGATGATGCGAGCCAACCTCGAAGCATACGAGGAGGAGACGGTTCACTTCCTTTCCACGCTGCAGTTACATTATTTTGAAGACCACCCGACCCTGCTACCCGATGGGGGGATTGGGTTCATCACCTTCTCCGTGCACAACAAGGAATACCGACTCACTTTCAGGGAGATGGTGGAGCTGTATGGTTTCAAGGCTGGTAGTGGAGAAAACATGGAGGTAAGCAAGGAGGAGATGAGATCCCTATGGCTGACAATAGGAGATAAGCTTCCCTACAAATCTACAAGCTCCAAATCTGCTCAAATTAGGAGCCTTGTTTTGAGGTATTTCCACAAGTCCCTAGCCTGCAATTTATTTGCTAGGAAGGAAACTAGGAATGTGAATGATCATGAGCTCCAACTGCTAGATATAGCCTTTTGTGGGATTTTGGATAATACTAGAGATGGTAGACCACTAGTAGGGGATGTTGCGGACACTAGTTTGGTTTTTGTGCTGCTTGATCAGTTCTTGTATCTGAAATCCTGGGCAATGAAAACAGAGAGGCGGGAAGGAGCTGGAGAGATCTCTATAGGAGGTTTAGTCACACCGATTTTGGTAGCTTGCGATGTGTAACATCCCCATTTTTAATTAGTGGGCTATTTGAAGTTTTAGCCCATTAATAGCCCAAGTTAACCAAAGTTAAAACGACAAAGGGTTTATGGTGTAAGTGTGGATGCACTCATATCGTCGTACTTGTTTTGTCGAAAGAAGAGAATTTGTGAACCCTAATCCTAAGTCTCTCTCAACGTCGTAGTTCACCATCGTCACCGTCTTTCTCATGTTGTTGTCATTGCCATCGTTGAGAAGGAGAGCAAGAGGTCACGGGGATTTGTTGTTCGTCATCCTCGATCACCATCGTTAGTCAGCAACCCATCGTGAATCACCAGAGTTTGAAACCATGTGTTAACCACTATGAGCAGAAATGTCAGTCGTTGTCTCCGTAACAGCCATAGCCATTGTCGAGGCCGTTAAGGGTAAGGAAACCCTAGTGTTCTTTTGTAACTTGCGCATTAAGTAAATAATATTTTCTAATGATCTGTTGTTGTTGTTTGATTGTGAATCATGAGAACTGAACACCAACGTGAGCTTGAGCCACCTTGGATCCCTGTTGCCGAGTAGACTCCGTTGCTTGAATCGTGGAGCAAACAACGGTGAAGCTTACTCTTGTCGTTGTTGTGTTGTTATTAAACCGGATCTCAAATAGAGTAAATCAAGAATTCTAAGTTGCGTAATTGACGTCTTGAACCGAAGTTTCAATACGTGAGTTGATTTGTGTTGGTGTGGTCACGTGTATAAGTTGAACGGCGGTGTAATGGATAGTGTGCTGTAATTGGTTATTTATTAAACTCAGTTGTATGATTGTGGTGATGAATTGTGATTATTGAACTGAATCATGGTCTCGTGGAATTATTAATTATTGGATTTTGGTTTGGTTTAATTACTAAGCTAGATCTAATTAATTAACTGGAATGTCACCCATACAATTTAAATAGAGATTTTGGGGTGGGTTAATTGATTATAGTCATCTAAACCGCTGCAGATCAAGGATTGTTGCTGAAGCGGGTTTCTGTTGTTGCTTTTTCTAAACCAAGTATTAAATTCAATGGCTAAGGTGATGGTGGTATTTGCGGATAACAGTAACCTCTTTCCTTATGTACTCTTCGAGAGTTACTGAGTATAGACTCAAGAATTGTTTGTTAGTTGAATGTGTTTGTGTGGATTTGTGTGAATGGTAAAGTCGGTTGTTAGTAACATGATATATGTGAAGCACATTAGCTACATAATATGATGTTATGAATTAACTTATATATTATATCATAAATATAATTACGAACATACATGAGAATGAGATGAGAATGAGAAAGGAAAAGATACTTGAGGATGTTGGACTGTAATGGACCGACGGGTTCATTGCAGGTCATAAACCGCTGACGAGCAGGGAAGAATCGAGCTATTGGCCGTGGTCTTCTAAGAAAGGGGGTTTGGGAGCCAGAAAAAGTGTTAATGGCCAAACCTATAAAGAACGTAAAACTTCTCTAATAATATAAAGAAAGCAGAAATGTTTTAGTGTGGTAGTTGCCATGAAAGTACATAAAATAATATCGAAGTTATTGTTGACATTCTGAATCTATGCTAAGTAATGGTTGTGATTATATATGGAACATGATTACTGTTTGTCCAGTGGGCAGAGTTTGATCTCCTCACTGAGTAAACTTGTTTACTCACCCCCTTATTTCCCTTTTTCCCAGGTTAGTAAGTTCAAGAGTTGCAGTTTGAAGTTTGTTCGTTGGTGAATTTTAAAGAAATAAACGTTTTTGGCCAGACCGGATGGATTACATGTTGTTCCGTCTTTTGCGATGGTACGGGTGTTACAATGTGCCCCTGAAGGGAGTGGTACATGAGCCGAGATGGCTAGACATCGATTACCTCACATTGACAAGATTCTTGGCTTATGAGAAGCCAAATGATAGGTTACTCTTCAAGTTCGTTCATCCATCAGTCGGAGCTACTCAAATGATTCTGCCCAACGTCGTGTGCACAAAGATCCGACTAGGGGAGAACATAGACTTCATGCCACCATTGGAGGAGTTGTACAACCCTGAGAGGAAATCTGAAGCTGAAGAGAGAGAGCCAACAGGGCAAGGACAGTGAGACAATTCGGAAAACTATGATTTTGAGGAGTATGTTTGCTCCCAAAAGCAACCATTTGGGGTGAGAGAAGCTCACAAGAGAATCAGATGGTTGAAGAGGATGAACAAGTTCCTAGCTAGGAAAGTGAAAGACCTTACCGGCACAGTGAAGGTGATGGGAGGACAGACCAGGGAGTTACAAGACAAGGCAAGTTGTGCCTCAGCTCCCACTTCAGCATATGCACCCACATGGATGGGGAGGAGCGGACCACTAGGAGGAATCCAAGGATTAGCACCTCCAGAGCCTCCTAGGGCGTCATCCTACGAGCCCCAAGCAGAGGAAGGTATCACCAGACCCCATAGATCACAGAGAAGACACTTGGATGCCTATCAGACGCCTCACCTGACGGGGTACACAATGTCATACCCGATGCCTGCACCGAGCACACACTCGGGTGACCACTCGGGTCCTTTCCCGCAGACCTATCAAATGTCATATATGATGCCCTACTCAATGCACCCTGCGAGCAGCTACACGGTGACCATTCCGGACCTCTCCCACCATACCCGTTGTACTACCCGATGCCCTACCCGATGCCCTACCCGATGAGCTACGCGATGCCTTACCCGATCAACCCCTCGGATGCTGGTCTGAGCAAGTCGTCCGTGCACATAACCGAGCTCTCTGATGAGCAAATCCCGGCGCCTACTGAAGCCGATGACGATCCTGGGTACACGTTGGCAAGCATGAAGGCTGCCACAACCTCCTTCTTCACCAACCCATGAGGTACCATTTTCATCCACACCATTGTTTATACCATTGCATTTTATTTTGTTTCAATTTGTGTGATTCTCAGACTTCTTTTTCAGACATTTATTTACACAAGAGACTGTGTAATTTAAGTTTGGTAGAGGGTCTGAGAATGTATCTAACATTGTATTTTATTTTATTATTTTTTTATTTCAAATTTTTACATGTTAGTTTTATTCATTTGAGTCTGCATCTATTTGCATTAAAAACCCAAAAACATTTAAAAAAAAATTTAAAAAAAAAAAAAAAAAAAAAAAAAAAAAAAAAAAGAGTGTTCATGTAGTTGCATTTACATATTAGGATTGAGTCTAGATTGCTTCATATAGGATTGTTTCATATAGATTTTAGGGGACAATGATTAAAACCACCTAGTTTAAAGTCCAACCTTATGATTGAAGTTATAGCCCTTAATCACAGTTCATTGTTGCTAGATCAATCTTTGGAAAAAAATGAAAAATCTTTGTGTAAACCCTTGTGTCTTTTGAAAGCTTCCTCCACTTGTGTGAAACTTTCTTGAACATTGCATCATCTCTATATTATTGGACTTAACCTAAACTTAAATTATCTTGCTTATGGAATTTGAATGCTTGCTCATGGTAACTCTAAACTCGGGTTAACACTCCAATTCTATCAATCTTTTCGTTTAACCCGAATTGCTTTCCCCCACCCTTGAACCCAAACCTTTCTTTCAAGCCTTGTTGTGATTTGTTGAGTGAGGCCTTTTCCTGGTGCTATAGGTTGTGAAACCTTGAGAGTATTGAGAACGACAGAGAACTGGCTCTTGTTTTAGCTAAGTTTAGAATTATTTGGACTAGCTAATAGAATCGGTTATGAAAGATAGGTGGTTAGCATGTTTATTTGGGGTTGGGTTGAGGAATAAAATAGAAACTAAAGAGGAGAGTCTCTAAGGTTGAGTTTAATTAGCTCTAAGTCTCTAAGTAAAAAAAAAAAAAGAGAAAGATCTCCTAAAAAAAAAAGAGAAAACAAAAAAAATGGGAATTTATTAAAGTAAGAAAAAGAAAGGAAAAAAAATTAGAGAGCTAGATGTTTAAAGTTAAAACCTTAGGGATTATAAAAAAAAAAAAAAGAGTTTAAATCAAGGTTGTGGGCAGTTTTACTCTAGGGTATTTGGTAAAAAAAAGAAGGTGAATGACAAAAGGGTAGATTATCAAGAGTTAAGCTTTGTATGCCCTAATTGTTCTCAATCTTAGATAGTTTTCACAACTGT
>NC_141898.1:27974970-28002876 GCF_030686135.1 Camelina sativa
TTCCCCGAACCATATCGAACGGGTACATTGCCTGCCCGCCGGCTGCTCAAACCATTCCATATCCAGTGTTTGGTACCTTACTGAACCCACCTTCCCTATCATTTCAGGGCTCACCAAAACAATGTGTGGCCCCCGAATCAAAAAAGGTGTGCGTTTCCAAACCACCTATACTTAAGGTCCCTACACATTCCTCTAGAACGCTAAGTACCCATATCCCCCTTTCACATGCATTATGATGCTACGTAATGCAAGAACTGAACTTAGAAAGGTTCTTGTAACATACCAGTAATTGCCCTAAAATCCCCAGTAGCAGTTTCCTCAGACAGCTCGTACACGCGTGGTGCAACAGCCTGTCTCTTTGGTGGTTGCGGTAAAGAATCCTTGCCACGGGACCCATGTTGGTGGGTCAGTCTTCCCACGTCAAGCTTCGAACATTCCCTCCTAAAATGTCCCTCTTTTCCGCACATATAGCAAGTCCTTGGCCCATCCCCATTTTCCAACCTTAAACAGTTCCGGATCGCATGATCCTTGCTCCCACAACAACCACATGCACCTCCGGCCTTCCAGCAAGAACCACTATGGTGCTTTCCGCAATTCCTACACTCCCCATACTTAGCGCCGGACCTTGAGTTGTCCACCTTATCCCATTTTCTCTTCCTGTCTGTAGTTTTGGTTGGGTGGGTCGAACGCAAAGAAACCCTCTCGCGCCTAAGTTGTTTCTCTTCCTCCATACCAACTTCAATCATTGCTTCCCTTTCCACCACTTCAACGACCGTGTTAAAGACACCGATCAAGCAATGGTTGCGGATTGCCACCCATAGTCCCCAGATAAAAGGACGGACTTGTGCTTTCTCATCCTCGATATCCTTTCAAACATAGCGCCTAAGGCGGCTAAATTCAACATCATATGCACGCACCGTCATATCCCCTTGTACCAGGTTCAGGTACGCACTTTCCAGTCGGTCCCATGCCTCCGCTGGAAAGAATTTCTTGTTGAATTCTGCCTCAAAGTTTGCAAAGGTTAGGACTTGACCACCTTTCCGTTTCTCAACCGTCAACTACCAGTTATGTGCTTCCTATTCAAGGAAATGGACGGTAATGTCCTTTTGATACTCCTCCGGGTAGCGAGTGGAATTAAAATTTCTCACAAGTCGACTTCTCCACTCGTCAGCCACGATCGAATCCGAACTCCCTATGAAATGATTTGTCCTCAGTCTAGAGACATGCTCCAACGCATCCAAGTAGTCCTTTCCCTTTTTCGGAGAATCCTCATGACTATTTCAGTGGTCTCTGTAACAATCTTGCTACGCACCGCTGGTACCACAGGATCTGGTACCAATGCCTTTGTGAGCACGTCCAACTGTGCCATCATTGCCTTCATCGTATCCCATTGTTCCTGGGATGATGGTACTGCATTTGGTTGCCCATTTACATGGGTGGCACCACTACTTTCCGGAATATCATTATCAGGTTGCTTCTCTCCAGCCACAGGTCCAGCTGGTTTCTGGGCGTCCATGTTTCCTGCCCCCGCGTTGACTATTGTGTCTGTGGCGTCAATGGTCTGATCAGCCATCCCCTTGTCCTTCTTCTTCTTTTCCTTGTTCTCTTACCCGTCTGCAAAACTCATGCATTTTAGTCACGGTTAAGTTAAATAAACCGCTATCAGTAAGAACATTTACCGCAAGATCCCATTAAGTCGATGAGTGGTGATACCCAAAACCCGCACTACCAGTCCTAGAACCAATCCTGATCTGATAACAACTTGAAAGACCCCAACCCGGAACATTCTACGGCCGGTGAGGTTCTCTCGTCCTTTACTCGCTACTTAGTCATATTCTATGGTCCATTCTTTAATAAAGTTCATTCGCATATTCTGAGATTCAATATGTAGTGTCTATAAGATATAAATTAGACTAAAGCAAACATTCAGATATTGTATTAAATAATCAAAGGATTCGATACAACTTATGAGTTTGAATATAAGCTAGTACAAGCTGTATAATCGATCATAGCTACCCTTACACCACCACTCAACTTCCCGGCCATGAGTCTCGCGCCTAAGCAGTTCCTTTTCCATGATCACTCTCCGTTCCTGAAATCCAAGTAGCCATCAATAACAATTCCCTTAGGTCATACAATGTCATGAAATGCACGCTAAGCTATAATATCCGCCCAGTACAACAGTTGGCCAGTAGAGAGTTATCCCGCGCATCAGTTCGACGATGTACAGAGGTATCTGTACAGATCCCCAGTCCAACCGCCAAGCCACGTTTACTTTTTTCCGACCATACTATCCGCACATGGAAAATCCGGATGGTACGCTGATCGGTAGGGAGGTAGCATGCGCATAAGTTCGGTAGGGAGGTGGCTGGGAGAATGTAATGACCATCACTAAGGGTAGAAATCCCGAAAATAAAAGTTCGAGGAAATGGCCTGGAAAAGAATTAAAGAGGAAGAGGAAGAAAAACAAAGGATAATGACCGAAGGAAGTCCGAGGAAAAATGCACAAATCAGAGGATAGCCAAGCCAAGACCAGAGTGGTCGGATGTACGATCGAGACCTTAAGACTGATCGGGAGTTGACCGTTTACACAGAAAACCGCTTATGCAGAAGAGACAGTCCGAGAAGTACCAGAAAGAACAGTACAGACCGAGAAGTAACCGAAAGACCAGTACGGTCCGAGGGAAGTATCAGAGAGGACATGAAGGACCCGAGAGAGAAAGCCGAGAGTTATCCGAGAGACGATCGAGGGAGTCCGGAGGAGACGAACGCAATCTGGACCGAAACCGAACCATGGCCGAGAGATGTCCGGGCGATACCGTACGTGCCGTACGGTAGGACAGTGCGGTTTTTGGGTTGAAGAATGAAGTACTAGTGGCGGCATAATCATCATGTCTCTAAGAGTTGGAAGAGGATGAGGCGAATCCTAAGAAATCAGAGGAGCAAAGGAGCAGTGCGAATCAATCGAAAATGGCAAAACAAAATTGAGAAGGTCGAACCAAGTATGAGCAAGAAAGTGCAAAAAGTAATGCATGGTCCAGGAATTAAGTGCAAAAGAAGGTGCAAGAAGATAATGCGTAGAAGATGTAATTATCTATGAATAGACAAAGAGGGTGCAAGAAAATAATGGAGGGCAAGGAAGAAGTATTGTTATGCTAAGTGGCGAGAGAGCAAAAAGAAGAGAATTAGCTTTGCAACCCTTGTGTCCCATGCGCGTTGTGTTGACCTGGACAAGGCCGAGTACCATTTGCAACTTGCCATGTTTTCCCCGAAAACCGAATATATTATTTTAATAAATCATTTTATTGAAAACAAGTCATCAAAGCAATATACATAGGTAGTCGGATAAGTTTACAAATATCGTTTAGGAAAATATAGGGTTTTTATAAAGAACACAAAAAAACCCTATCCGGTACCCTAAAGTTTGCTCCAGCTCTAGACTCACTTAGGCTTCCTGCACAACAAAAATATTATCATGAGTAATCTAAGATTACTCAGTGAGCCTGGGCTCCCCTTTCCTAAACAGGATTCTACTTCCCCAACCCGACTACCCTAACAGGAAAAGGAAACAAGCAAGGCAGACAAGCCATCAACAAACAAAGCTAAAGAATTACATGATAGCCTACGCTAACATCATGCAAGACTAAGCAATGCTGATGCAAGACCACCAGGATGCGGTTCCCAAACAAGTAGCGTCTCGGTGCCGTCCGTGGTTCTGTCCGGCCGTACGGCGGTTCAGTGGCATTACACCCTTTCCTCCGACCAACTGGACCAACCGAAGCATTATAAATGCTTATGTATATGCAACTACCCCGTCCCTCAGAACCCATAAGTTTGGTATTGTACCGTACCTTGGACCCTCAAACTTACTCGCCGAACTCTCGGTCTTGGAAACCTTCTTCTCTATTGTGTACTCGTTATTTATCGAGTTTTTGTTGTGTTTTCTGTTTCCGATGGTGTGTTTGGAATGAAAGCCATGAATCTATATATAGGGTTCTGGCTGAATTCTAGGCCCCAAAAGGTACCTATCCATCAAGCTAGGGTGAGCTCCTTGGCAGCTGGTCGAAGTCTAGGCCCGAAAAGGTACCTATCCATCAAGTTGGGTTGAGCTCCTTGGCAGCTGGCCGAGCTAGGGGTAGCTGACCGGCAGCTGGGAATGCTGACGCTAGCTGGTCGAGCTGACACTAGCTGGACAACAGCTGGTCGGCAGCTGGTCGAACTGTATGTAGCTAGCCGAGAGCTGGTCAAGTTGTCCCTAGCTGGTCGAGAGCTGTCCGTGATGGCTGATCTCTATTCCCGTTCTTGGCTCGGTTTCTTCCACTGTCCGAGCTAATGAGCAGCTCCTACTAGACTTGTCCGAGACTTCCCTGCCATTCTCGGACCAAGTCACGACCTATGATCCTATGCAGGATCGCGGCATTACATCTCCCAAGTTATTAACCTTGCCCAAGGTTCATTTGTTTTACCTTGATTAAAAGCAGTTTTAAGTTTGTGTTTGCTTTGTTTTGAGTTTGCTTTTTTGCTTTCTTTAAACTAGCTTGTTAGTTAAGTTGTTTCATAAAGCAATCATTTGTTAAGTTTAGATTGAGCATATTTATATATTCTTAGTGTTTGATTCTTTGCAAATTTGTGGTTCGATATTAAATGAATAGAGATGAGTACTACATCAATTTGGCATTGTTGCCCATTTGCAATAGATTTCACCACTAGGATTTCATCTTTGCTTGAGCCTAAACATTTTCTTTACATTATTACTTACTTGGTTTGCTTTGGTGTTTTGGATTCTCTTTTGCAAGGTGTATGAACTTGAGAAGTCAAGGCTAAGCCAATTTAGTTGAGCGTGTTGAAGACATTCGCCGTTTTGAATGAGAGAATCGCTGGCTAGCACGACAAGCTATGGAGAACAACCCTCCTCCCATTGATAGTCATAATGGAAATGACCAGCCCAATGTTGAAAAAGCTCATATCCATCCTCCAAGACAACCAAGAGTCATTGGCACCTTTTATGAACCGAACATTCATGGGCACCGCATGGGGATTAGAGCACCGCTTGTTGAGAACAATAACTATAAGATCAAGTCAAGTCTTATCAACATGGTGCAAAGCTCAAAATTCTATGGCTTACCTATGGAAGACCCTCTTGAGCACTTGGATCAGTTTGATATGATGTGTGGAACAATCAAAATCAATTGTATCTCTGAAGATGCATTCAAACTCTGCCTCTTTCCATTTTCTCTTGGAGACCAAGCTAGGACTCTGGAGAAGAACCTACTAGTGGGATCAGTCACCTCTTGGGATCAATGCAAGAGATCTTTCCTATCCAAGTTCTTCTCTACTACAAGAACAACAAGGCTAAGAAATTTAATATCAAGCTTTGCTCAAAAGGGAAATGAGAGTTTTTGTGAAGCATGAGAGAGATTCAAGGGCTATATTATTCAATGTTCTCATCATGGTTTCTCTAAAGAATCTATTCTAGGAACATTATACAAAGGGGTACTCCCAAAGATAAGAATGTTGGTTGATACAGCAAGTAATGGTGATTTCCTATGTTGCTGTTGGTATGACCTTAGTGGAGAATCTTGCTCAAAGTGATGGAAATTATGGAGAGGTTTATGATAGAACTCCAAGGGATCATTCTGATATTAATGAGTATCACCACAAGGAGATCAAAGGCATTGAATGACAAGATGGATAAGATGATTCTTGCTCTACTTCGCCAACTACTAGAAGGTCAAGGAAGAAGTGCTATTGAGTTGGCCACTCAAAAATGGAAGCTATGCACACCAAGGTTGATGAGGTGTATAGAGTGTTAAATGCTAAGATTGAGAGGTTGCAAACACAGGTCCATGGAAAATCTTCCTCTTCTACAAAGTGGCCAATGGGTTCATTGCCGGGAAAACCAGAACCAAACCCAAAATAGTATATTAATGCCATCACACTTAGAAGTGGTAAGACTCAGCCTACTCAAGAGCTCAATAGGGAAATTGAGTCTAAAGGAGGGGAGGTAGTGGTTGAGATTGAAGATGAAGATGAGTTGATAGACATAGAAGCTGAAAAGGTTGTGGTTGACAAAGCGAAGAGTAAAATGATTGAGGAAACAAAGAAAGATAAGACCATTGATGAAGCTCCCAAGAAGAGTAAAGATGTTGCCAAGGAGACTCTATTTGTGCCTCCACCTTATAAGCCAAGTGGACAAGTATAGAGCTATGTTTGATGCACAAATGAAAGATGTTGCTATTACAATGACAATTTGTGACGGTCCTTCGGGATGAGTGGTTTTCGTGATGGTCCTTTGGGATGTGTGGTCTTGGTGGCGGTCCTTGTTAGGAAAATTACTTGGCATTGGTGGCGGTCTTGTTTAAGACATTTGTTAGGTCTTGGTGGCGGTCTGTTTAGACATTTGTTGGCCTTTGTGGCGGTCCTATTTAGGACATTTGTTAGCCTTAGTGGCAGCCATTTTGGTATGTTGATGACCATTGTGTGGTCATGAGGTATCCCAGTTAGAGGATATGTGGTTGGTAGGACATTGTGATGTTTTATGCAAGCTACATGAGGGAGACCTAGTTAGGAGATAGGACTCAGACGTGTTCATAATTATTTGCTCTATGAAAAATTGGTCCTGAACGACTCTTTGGGGAATCTTTGGTTCTCCTAGTACCGTCATATACAGAGACTTTGTGACTTGAGAGTGTGGCTAGTATATCGACTTTGGTTGACGATCCAGAGGCGCGTTGTAGGATGGCAACCCAAGAAAAGAATATTGGACTTCCTTTATATTTTATGGCATGTGGCTTAGGCCCGATGAAGAGCCAATATTAATGGCATGCAGGCTAAGGCTTGATGAGAAGCCAATAAAAACGCTAGGTTGAAACTTATGAGTAAAGGAAAGTCCAAAATTCGAGAGCAAATAGTGCTTGGAACGCGAGTTTATCACCTAGAGGTAACCTTCACAAATTAGTCGGAAGAGGTGTGGGTCGTGGAGACGGTTGCACGGAAATCCATGGCTGATGGTTGTTCGAGATTCGAGGACGAATCTATGTTGGTGGGGGAGAACTGTAATGCCCGTGAACCAAAAAGAGGAATTGTGGCAAGGGTGTCGCTCGACACCAAGTTTGGTCGGGAATTCAGTTCGATTACAAGATTTCTTGGTTTATTGCTGGTTCAATTTAAGGATTATAAAGGTTTTGGCCGACGTTTTTAGGGTTTAATCTCCAATTTTCGTCCCCCTTTGTATCTGAGAGAGAAAACGCTTCATGAAAAGTTCCTGAGAGTTCCAGTAGGTTCTTCCCTAAAGCGTTTGTACCTGTTTTCTTGAGGGATTTCTCCGTGGGAGTGAAGATTTGAGACAACGGGCATGAGAGAGGCTTGCTATGTGTGTTTTTCCTAAGTTTTTGGTCAGAGACTTCCTGCTATAGAGCTGAATGCATGACCATGGCTAATCTAAGCTTGATAATTTTATGTTTCCGGTATTCTTTGAGTTGTATGATTGATTCCTTGCTTGCATGTGGTCGATTTGTGGTTTATATGGCCTTATGGGTCTTTTGGTTGAGCCTTGGTCGCATTGGAGACGTTTGGGGACGGAGATCTGTGCTAGAGCTTCGAGGAAAACAATGCTCGGCATCGAGGTCGATCGACATAAGGACTGTGTCAGTCAACACTAATGCGAGGACGGCTGGAAAGCTCAGAGGATTGTAGTTCGACACTGTAACGCCCGCATCCCGCGATCCTAAAGGGGGTCAATTTGTTTTAAGGAAAGATAGCTAAATGAGATTAAGTAGCTAAGCTACTAGCTCAACTAAATGGAATATGAGCTGAACGAGCTCGATGGGCAAGTTAGCTCAGCTGCAGACAGCTCTCAGCCAGCTGCGGACATCTCGGCCAGCTAGTGTCAGCTCGTCCAGCTAATGTCAGCTCGACCAACCAGCATCAGCTAGACCAGCTGGACAGTGGTGGACAGTCATGGGACAGCATGACTGAGCAGGCATGACCGAACGGGCATGGCCAGACAGGCACGGATGGACAGGCACGTCCGAACGTGCATGATCAAAGGGCCTTGACGGACAGGTGCCTTTTGGGGCCTAGACTTCGGCCAGGACAGTATAAATAGAGGGTCATGCCTTCAATTTTCTACACCATCATCCATCCATCGTCGATCTAAGCCTAAGAAGAAAATGGGGTGCGGCTCGGCGAGTTTACTCATCCGAACTGATGTGCATGCAACCTCTCTATCGAAGGTACGATGAGACAAGCGATGGGTTGGCAATCGGACCGAACCGATCGTAGGATAAGCGGTGGTTTGGCGACGGAGTCGAACCAATCACAGCATGATCGACGGTTCGATCATAGAGTCGGACAGATCGAATGGTGATCGACGGTTCGATCATAAAGTCGGACAGATCGAATGGTGATCGACGATCCGTGTCAATGGACGGATCGATCGAGGGTTGACTGGTAATTCAATCGCTAGCCGGATCGGATGATCAAAGGATCAATGATCCGAGCCGTAGGTTGGCTTGGTTGGTCGGGTGGTCAACAAGTCCGTCGGAAGTATCGGCCCGGGTCTGTGGTTGATCGGTGATTCGATTATGGGGTCGGATCGTTCGATTGGACCTGGCTCTGATACCAAGACCGACAAGTCGACGACGTTCAAAGGTATGACCAATGGGTCAACTAATGGCACGTCTGATGCCAAGCTTCGGGAACACGAGTGGTTCGGAAAGCCGATAGAGCAATCGTTCACTGTGAACCGAAGGGACTATATGTCCACATCCCTAATGTGTGAAAGCCTATGGGGTTGGTTGGTTGTATTGCTAAGCATAAAGGGATGGGTCAAGGGTAAAGTTATATCCGCTGCGTAAAGGGGGTTCACGAAGCAAGACCGCGAACCAAAGCTAAGTGACCGAATCACTGGACATTCGGCCAGGTATGGGGCCAAATGGAAGCCGTGGCCGCGGACGCTAGGACTTCCGGGTTGGGGTCTTTCAAGTTGTTATCAGAGCATGTGCGATCCTGTGAGGACCAATGCAATTGTACTATGTGTTCGGTCAAAATGGAAATCTCTGATAAGATCGAAAACATGCTTGGGAACGGGAATGTGTTCGCCAAGATGGCTAGTGAATCAGGCGATTGTTCAAAACGTCGAACACATAGCATATCGACTATAAGGTCGGGAATTATGACCGCGTCCGGGAAGGACCACGGTCGGTAAATATCGACCAGAAGGTTGGGAGTTATGACCGCGTCCGGGAAGGACCATGGTCAGGAAACATTGACCAAAAGGTTGGGAAAGTGTCGACCGAAGTTCGAGAGAAACATGGACCAAAGGTCCAGGAAATGACGACCGGAAGGTCGGGAGAATACGACCACTGGTCGGGAATGACGATCGAGTCCTAGGGGACCATGGTCGGGAAATTTTCCTAGTCGGGATGGAACTAGGACGGAAAAAGACTTGATCAATTCGGAGACTGTCCAAGATCAAGGGAAATAGATCGCGTCAGGAAGACGTGGATCTTGGAAAAATGACCTAGTCCCAAAAAGAGCAAGATCTAGAATAGATCAAATCTCAGTTGGACAAAGGTCGGGAATTTCTATGCCCGCCAAATTCGAGAACGAATTCATTTTAAGGGGGGTAAACTTGTAACACCCGCGTCCCGCAATCCTAAAGGGGGGCAATTTGTTTTAAGGAAAGATAGCTAAATGAGCTTAAGTAGCTAAGCTACTAGATAAACTAGCTGGAATATTAGCTAAACGAGCTCGATGAGCAAGTTAGCTCAGCTGCAGACAGCTGCAGACAGCTCGGCCAGCTAGTGTCAGCTCGTCCAGCTAGCGTCCAGCTAGTGTCAGCTCGACCAGCTAGCGTCCAGCTAGCATCCAGCTAGCGTCAGCTAGCGTCAGCTAGACCATCTGGACAGTGGTGGACAGTGTCCGGGCCAGCTGGGGAGCTTGTGGATGGTCATGGGACAGCATGACCGAACAGGCATGACCGAACGGGCATGGCCGGACAGGCACAGACGGACAGGCACGTCCGAACGTGCATGATCGAAGGGCCTTGACGGACAGGTGCCTTTTAGGGCCTAGACTTCGGCCAGGACAGAATAAATACAGGGCCTTGCCTTCATTTTTCTACACCATTATCCTTCCATCGTCCATCTAAGCCTAAGAAGAAAAGGGGGTGCGGCTCAGCGAGTTTACTCGTCCGAACTGATGCGCATGCTACCTCTCTATCGAAGGTACGATGAGACGAGCGACGGGTTGGCAATCGGGTCGAACCGATCGTAGGATAAGCGGTGGTTCAGCGATGGAGTCAAACCAATCGTAGGATGATCGACAGTTCGATCATAGAGTCGGACAGATCAAATGGTGATCGACGATCCGCGACAATGGACAGATCGATCGAGGGTTAACCGGTGATTCAATCGCTAGTCGGATCGGTTGATCAAAGGATCGACGATCCGAGCCGTAGGTTGGATTGATCGGTCGGGTGGTCGACAAGTCCGTCAGAAGTAGCGGCCCGGGTCTATGGTTGATCGGCGATTCGATTATGGGGTCGGATCGTTTGATTGGACCTGGCTCTGATACCAAGACCAACAAGTCGACGACGTTTAATGGTATGACCAATGGGTCAACTAATGGCACGTCCGATGCCAAGCTTCGGGAACACGAGGGTAGCCGTTCACTGTGAACCGAAGGGACTATATGTCCCCATCCCTAATGTGTGCAAGCCTATGGGGTTGGTTAGTTGTATGGCTAAACTCAAAGGGATGGGTCAAGGGTAAAGTTATATTCCGCTGCGTAAAGCTGGTTCACGAAGCAAGGCCGCGAGCCAAAGCTAAGTGACCGAATAAATGGATATTCGGCCGGGAATAGGGCCGAATGGAAGTCGTGGCCACGGACGCTGGGATGTCCGGGCGGGGTCTTTCAGACACTATGTGAAGGTGTCGGTCAACACAACTAGGGTTTTCGACTAATGTCGAGCAGGTGTCGGTCGACACCAGGAGGGACACCAACCTTTGCTAGGTGTCAGTATCGATCGACACCAGGTTGGTGTCGGTCAAGGAAAACTTTCAGTAGAGGACTCATACTTGCTTTTCCTGGTTTGATTATGTTGTGTGATGATTTTTGAACATTAAATTCTCAATTTCTTGTGTGTACAACCCAGTAGATGGGATGATTGTCTCACTGAGTGTTATGAAAATACTCATGCATCTCAATTTGTGTTTATGGTGCAGGTAAAGTGATAACTCTCTAATTTACATGTTTTAGACACCCTTTTTGTCCATATTCTGCATTATATATACCCTAACCGTAGCATTTTTAGCTCATTAACTGTAGAAATTTGCATTTAGGCCATTTAGGGTGCTGCATTCTTGCATTTGTGCATTTTGGATGAAAACAGGTGCTTTAGAGCCTAAAATGGGGAAAAACAAGGTCAAACCCGAGCATGTACCCGAAGGAGCTATTGTGCAAGAAGATTAGTCTGAACCTCAACCCGATCAAAGAGGATCTAAGAGCAGGAAGAACAACCCGAAGACCTACCCGAGGAACAACCCGATCAAAAAGGTTTCCATATATAAACCGCCTCTTCTTCCTCTCTCCCTAGCACGCCGCAGACACTCAAAACAGAGAGCGAGAGCTTCTGAGAGAGAGACTGAGCGATTCAAACACTTTTTCCACTTTGTTAGTATTCTTTTGGTTTTCTTTTCTAGTTTTCGATTCTGCACTCTACTACTTTTATTTTATTTCAATACAATGCAGTTTACTTTCATTTGTGTTTTTATGCTTTCTAAAATGAGATCTGAGTAGTGAAATAAAGTTCCTAAGGATGGGATTGACAAATATGTCTTCTTGATCGGTTAGGATGTCTTAGCTTGATTGTTAATTTTATATAAATTCCTTTCTAGATTGGTGTTCTTAATGCTATTTTCAGACCGAGAAGTTGAGACTAGATCTAGGGTGTTTTGCCATCGAGAGATGTTGTTGAAATGCTTGAATCAATCAATGCTAGAGATTTACTTACTTAGCCTAAGAGATTAGATGTGTAAGGAGTTTATTGACAATAATGAATCGGTTTGTAATGCCCTGCTTGGTCATGTTTCTCCAACGAGAGTTGGGTAGGGGAGTGACCAAGGTTGATTGTTTCTATCACGAGAGTGTTTTAACAAGATTTAAGAGATTCATTGTCTAGGGAATATATGTTTGAGGCATGTAAGACATCCCAAATTTATCAGGAACACTTATGAGTCAATTACCCCATCCTTAGGAGCTTTCTTATCTTGATTGTTTAGCTTTCTTCTATAACTCGACCCCTTACCCAAACTGGTACTCGATCACCAGCTTCGTGTATACCTTCGAGTTGTTCATCCTTGACTATTTGATCTGATCACCCCACCCGATCCTGTACTCGAAGGCTTGCATCGAGTGCTTAGGTTGTGTGGTTCTTGCCTTTTTATTTACTTTTGCTTATTTTAGGATTGTTAGATGAAACCCCAATTATTGCTTGGCTTGACTTGCTAGTTTCTGATCATATCTTATCGGCTAGCATAACAACCATCTTGATTGATAACCCTTTGTACTACAATTGCATAGGGATATGATACCCTGGTTGAAAATCCTGTTATCAATTTGGCGTCGTTGCCATTTGGTTGAATTTTGTTTGCAACGTTTAAGATTTCAGCACTTGCTAAATCAAGTTCTTTTCTATACTTTGGTTCGGATCTAACTTGTTTACTTTCGTGTTTCTGTGTTTTGCATTTCAGGTACAACCCGAGTACCCACCCGTCACTCGATCACCTAGATCGGGTAGACCTTCGTGTACTCACTCGGTTCACTGATTGTGCATGCAAACATGGTCCAAGGGTAGCCAACAATTGAGTCTTTTCATCGACAACATCGACAGACCAAGGTTACTCCATCAACAACAAGTCCAGCAACCGCAACCAACAACAATTGAGGAGGTCATGAATACTCAGAATGGTCCACCAGCTCCTCAAGAGAGGACCCACATAGGAGCAGGATATGCTCCATCTACTCACACTCAAAGGACATGGCATTGTGCCACCTGCTGTTTAAAACAACAACTTTGAGATCAGGAGTAGTCTCATCCAAATGATTCAAAGCAATAAATTTCATGGATTCCCAATGGAGGACCCATTGGATCATCTGGATGAGTTTGATAGGCTTTGTAGCCTAAACAAGATCAATGGAGTTAGTGAAGATGGATTCAAGCTCCGGCTTTTCCCATTTTCTTTGGGTGACAAAGCACACATCTAGGAGAAATCACTCCCCAAGGAGTCCATCACCACTTGGGAAGAATAAAAAAAGGTGTTCCTTGCCAAATTCTTCTCCAACTCCAGATCTGCAAGGCTGAGAAATGACATCTCCTGCTTTGTTCAAAAGAGCAATGAGACGTTCAGTGAAGCTTGGGAACGTTTCAAGGGATACACAAGCAGATGCCCGCATCATGGATTCAACAATGCCTTGTTGCTAAGTACACTTTACCGAGGTGTAGTCCCTAAGATAAGGATGTTGCTAGACACCGCTAGTAATGGTAATTTTCTCAACAAGGATGTTGATGAAGGTTGGGATCTAGTGGAGAACTTAGTCCAATCTGATGGGAACTACAATGAGGAGTATGATCGTAGAATTCGATCTTCTGGAGAGGATGATGTCAATACAAGAGAGACATGAAAGCACTCAATGGCAAATTGGACAAAATCCTCAACCAGCAGCAACATGTCCATTCCATCTCGGAGGAAGACTAGTTTCAGCAACAAGATGGGGAGAGTATTCAGCTAGAGGATGTTAACTACATCAACAATCAAGGAGGTTACAATAAAGGATACAACAACTACAAACCAAACCCGAATCTCTCCTATCGTAACCCGAATTTTGCAAATCCTCAAGACCAAATTTACCCTTCCGCAGTCCAAGGAAACCATGGCCAGCAAAAGCCTTTTAACCAATACAATCAAAGCTTTGCTCCTAAGCAGCAGTACTCTTGCCATTACCACCAACCAATTGCACCACCTGGATTCCCACCACAACAAGGATCACATAACCAATCTCAAGAAGCTAACTTACGCGGCCTAATTCAGCAGATGATACAGAGTCAATCATCGGCTGCAATGGACAATGCAAAACGATTCGCGGAGATGAGCAACAAGATCGATTCTGGGTACAATGACCTGAATGCCAAGTATGATTCTCTCAACACTAAGTTGCGATACCTAGAAGGCCAACACAACACCCAACCACCTCCAAAACTTAACCAGCTTCCAGGTAAAGTTGTTCAGAACCCAAAAGACTATGCTACTGCCCAGGCCATCATTCTTGAAGATGTTGATGACTACCTCACTGAGTACAACGATGTTCAAGAGGGAGGATATGGATCACGGTGAGATGTATGAGCACCATTACTACTTCTCCGAGTATGAACCCTATCCTTCACCCGAGGAGGCTGATCGAGCTGATGATCGAGCACTGGTTTGAGAATCGCAAACCAATGCACCACTCGAGGCTGAACCTGATGACACACCCGATGATGGTGATCGGATGATCCATCGGGTAGATGTCCAGATGATAGATCAACCTCAACTGCCGGCAGCTGAGGAAGGGGAATTAGAGGAAAGATTCAGAGCAGCTCTTGACATCCAATTGGAGGCGCTTGCAGAGCGTATGTCCAGACGAAAAGCCCCACCTCCTAAGATGTTGCCACCACACGTGCTTCGAGAGGAAACCATCAAGGAGACAGCTCAGCTGGAGATTGAAGTAAAGGAAGCTGATAACAGGATTTTCACCCAGGATATCAATTCCCTATGCATTTGTAGTACAAAGGGTTATCAATCCAAATGGTTGTTATGATAGCAGATAATATATGATCAGAAGCAAGCAAGTCAAGCCAAGCAACAGTTGGGGTTTAATCTAACAATCCTAAAATAATCAAAAAGAAAAAAAACAAGCAAGAACCACACGACTTAAGCAATCGATGCAAGCATTCGAGTACAGGATCGGGTGGAGATATCAGGTCAGGAAGTCAAGGATGAACAGCTCGAAGGTATACACGAAGCTGGTGATCGAGTAGTAGTTCGGGTAAGTGGTCGAGTTATAAAATAAAGCTAAACGATCAAGATAAGAAAGCTCCTAAGGATGGGGTAATCAACTCATAAGTGTCCCTGACTAGTATGGATGTCCTACATGCCTCAAGCAAATATTGCCTAGACAATGAATCTCTAAAATCTTGTTAAAACACTCTCGTGATAGAAACAATCAACCTTGATCACTCCCCTACCCAACTCTCGTTGGAGAAACATGACCAAGCAGGCAATAGAAACCGATTCATTATTGTCAATAAAATCCTTACACATTTAATCTCTTAGGCTAAGTGAGTAAATCTCTAGCATTGATTGTTTCAAGCATTTCAACTACATCTCTTGATGGCAAAACACCCTAGATCTAATCTCAACCTCTCGGTCTGAAAATAGCATTAAGAACACCAATCTAGAAAGGAATTTATATAACATAAACAATCAAGCTAAGACATCCTAACCATTCAAGAACACATATTTGTCAATCCCATCCCTAGAAACATTGTTTCACTACTCAGATTTCATTGCAGAAAACATAAAAACACAAATAAACGAAAATTGCATTGTATTGAAAATAGAATAAAAGTAGAAGAGTACAGAATCGAAAACTAGAAAGAATAGCAAAAGAAATGAAAACAAATCCTAACAAAGTGGAAAAAGTGTTTTAGTCGCTCAAAATCTCTCTCAGAAGCTCTCGCTCTCTATGTTGAGTGTCTGCGGCGTGCTAGGGCGAGAGGAAGAAGAGGGGGGTTTATATATGGAAACCCTTTTAACCTAGCTGCTTGGTCCTGCCCGAGGGTCTGCTCGAGGGGGTGAACGAGGTTCAAGTCGGGTAACTCCTCGGGTAGGTCTTCGGGTTGTTCTTCCAGCTCTTAGATCCTCCTTGATCGGGTTGAGGTTTGGACTGTTCTTCTTGCACAACTGCTCCTTCGGGTATATGCTCGGGTTTGACCTTGTTTTCCCCCATTTTATGCTCTTAAGCACCTGTTTTCATCCAATATGCACAAATGCAACAATGGAGCACCCAAAATGGCCTAAATGTAGATTCCTGCAGTAAAGGACCTAAAAATGCTAAGATTAGGGTATATATAATGCAAAATATGGACAAAAATGGGTGTCTAATACATGTAAATTAGAGAGTTATCATAAGCTGTTAAAGAGATTAGGAATGCGATTCTGAGGAGTGGAGTGTGTTTAGATCCTGAACTGTGAATTGATGAGAAATTAGAGGATCCCGGCTCTTTTACTTTGCCATGTTCAATAGGCCTTCGGATTTTCAACAACTGCTTGTGTGATTTGGGTGCTTCGGTCAGCATCATGCTACTTTCAGTTGCCAACAAGATGGGTTTCAGCAGTTTTAAACCAAGTAGTATGTATTTGGTCCTAGCTGATAGAACAATCAGACACCCCATTGGTATCCTGGAAAACTTGCCTCTCAGGATTGGAAGAGTGGAGGTTCCTACCGATTTCATGATCCTGGACATGGATAAGGAACCAGACGATCCACTGATCCTAGGTAGGCCATTCTTGGCAACAGTAGGAGCAGTGATTGATGTAAAAAAGGGACAGATCAGCATTGAGCATGGAGAGCACTTCAAAATGGAACTTGACATCAAGAAGGTGATTAAAAGGCCAACCATTGATGGTCAAGTTTTCTCCACCCATACGAAGCCAAGAGAAATCAAACATCACCAGGAAGTTCATACTACATTTGTTGTGGAACCAGGACAATAACCGAAAAATCCATTTAATCAGTCTGCTACAGTGGAGAGGATTCCAAAACTTCTCCCTCCCAAAAATCATGCTTGAAGAGCGTGAAGAGTCAATCTTAGTGACTTAAAACAAGCTCACTTGGGAGGAAGTCCCAAAGGTATATTTTACTTTCTTTTACTTTTATTTTATTTTATTTTTTTTTGTTTTGTTTAATTCGGATTTTACAATATTTTTATGTTTCCATGAGTTTCAAAAAAAAAAAAAGGAAAAAGAAAAATTTGGGGAACTCGAGGCTATACCTGAATCCGTACCCGACGCGCCTGATCGTGTACCCACTCGGATGGCGAGTGGAGTCCGAATTCCACAAACCCTAGCCCACTCTCGGTGAAGCCCAAGCCAACCCTCTCTATTTAAGGAGCCTCAACTCCCCAACTTCATAAATCCATAAGTTTTCTCTAAACTCTAAAACTCTTTGTATTCCAAACTTCTTCTCTCTCCCTAGAAATCGAGTTTTTCAATCTTGGTGGACTAACCCTATTGATCTCGGTTTAGTATCTTTTTCTTCATTGCAAAGATTCACCAATGGCTCCAAAGATAAGGACATATCAAAAGAAGGGATCTAAGTATACCTCTGCCGCTGCTAGAACCGGAGGTGACGGCATGGATGCTCGCGATTCCCAAGGAGGAGGAGACGCTTCACATTCTCAACTGCTGAGTGGACGTTTCCATTCCCCAACCCGATCCTTCACCCAAGCCGGTGCTCGAGCACCTGATCGTGTAGACCCCCGAGTTCGCTCACCAAGCCCAGTGGCGAGTGCTGTCCGGAGATATCCCCGACATAGGGACCTTTCTACGTCCGAGCAAACTGTCATAGACCCTATGAAGGTTGACTCAGACACCGATGGAGGAGAACCAAACCTCACGGTTGAGGAGAAGAGCCGCGGTTGCAAGAGAGAAGAGACCAGCTTCTGAAAAAGCTAAGGAGGTAGCTGAGAGGGCGGCGGAATAAGAAGATCGAGACACGGAGGGTGAGAGTCATGACAATGAAGAGGAGCAGAGAGAACGCACCCGGTTGGCATTGAGGAGGCTGAAGCAAAGAGAGGTTGAGAGTCCGGCCAAGCTCTTCAAGGTCCTCCACAAGATGAGCTTTGTTGGGACCCGCTACACCCACCGCAAAACGATGAAACAGTTGGGAATCGCTAGAGACGTCGAGTTTCTCTTTGACATGTGCTACCTGGGCTAGATGATGCGAGCCAACCTCGAAGCATACGAGGAGGAGACGGTTCACTTCCTTTCCACGCTGCAGTTACATTATTTTGAAGACCACCCGACCCTGCTACCCGATGGGGGGATTGGGTTCATCACCTTCTCCGTGCACAACAAGGAATACCGACTCACTTTCAGGGAGATGGTGGAGCTGTATGGTTTCAAGGCTGGTAGTGGAGAAAACATGGAGGTAAGCAAGGAGGAGATGAGATCCCTATGGCTGACAATAGGAGATAAGCTTCCCTACAAATCTACAAGCTCCAAATCTGCTCAAATTAGGAGCCTTGTTTTGAGGTATTTCCACAAGTCCCTAGCCTGCAATTTATTTGCTAGGAAGGAAACTAGGAATGTGAATGATCATGAGCTCCAACTGCTAGATATAGCCTTTTGTGGGATTTTGGATAATACTAGAGATGGTAGACCACTAGTAGGGGATGTTGCGGACACTAGTTTGGTTTTTGTGCTGCTTGATCAGTTCTTGTATCTGAAATCCTGGGCAATGAAAACAGAGAGGCGGGAAGGAGCTGGAGAGATCTCTATAGGAGGTTTAGTCACACCGATTTTGGTAGCTTGCGATGTGTAACATCCCCATTTTTAATTAGTGGGCTATTTGAAGTTTTAGCCCATTAATAGCCCAAGTTAACCAAAGTTAAAACGACAAAGGGTTTATGGTGTAAGTGTGGATGCACTCATATCGTCGTACTTGTTTTGTCGAAAGAAGAGAATTTGTGAACCCTAATCCTAAGTCTCTCTCAACGTCGTAGTTCACCATCGTCACCGTCTTTCTCATGTTGTTGTCATTGCCATCGTTGAGAAGGAGAGCAAGAGGTCACGGGGATTTGTTGTTCGTCATCCTCGATCACCATCGTTAGTCAGCAACCCATCGTGAATCACCAGAGTTTGAAACCATGTGTTAACCACTATGAGCAGAAATGTCAGTCGTTGTCTCCGTAACAGCCATAGCCATTGTCGAGGCCGTTAAGGGTAAGGAAACCCTAGTGTTCTTTTGTAACTTGCGCATTAAGTAAATAATATTTTCTAATGATCTGTTGTTGTTGTTTGATTGTGAATCATGAGAACTGAACACCAACGTGAGCTTGAGCCACCTTGGATCCCTGTTGCCGAGTAGACTCCGTTGCTTGAATCGTGGAGCAAACAACGGTGAAGCTTACTCTTGTCGTTGTTGTGTTGTTATTAAACCGGATCTCAAATAGAGTAAATCAAGAATTCTAAGTTGCGTAATTGACGTCTTGAACCGAAGTTTCAATACGTGAGTTGATTTGTGTTGGTGTGGTCACGTGTATAAGTTGAACGGCGGTGTAATGGATAGTGTGCTGTAATTGGTTATTTATTAAACTCAGTTGTATGATTGTGGTGATGAATTGTGATTATTGAACTGAATCATGGTCTCGTGGAATTATTAATTATTGGATTTTGGTTTGGTTTAATTACTAAGCTAGATCTAATTAATTAACTGGAATGTCACCCATACAATTTAAATAGAGATTTTGGGGTGGGTTAATTGATTATAGTCATCTAAACCGCTGCAGATCAAGGATTGTTGCTGAAGCGGGTTTCTGTTGTTGCTTTTTCTAAACCAAGTATTAAATTCAATGGCTAAGGTGATGGTGGTATTTGCGGATAACAGTAACCTCTTTCCTTATGTACTCTTCGAGAGTTACTGAGTATAGACTCAAGAATTGTTTGTTAGTTGAATGTGTTTGTGTGGATTTGTGTGAATGGTAAAGTCGGTTGTTAGTAACATGATATATGTGAAGCACATTAGCTACATAATATGATGTTATGAATTAACTTATATATTATATCATAAATATAATTACGAACATACATGAGAATGAGATGAGAATGAGAAAGGAAAAGATACTTGAGGATGTTGGACTGTAATGGACCGACGGGTTCATTGCAGGTCATAAACCGCTGACGAGCAGGGAAGAATCGAGCTATTGGCCGTGGTCTTCTAAGAAAGGGGGTTTGGGAGCCAGAAAAAGTGTTAATGGCCAAACCTATAAAGAACGTAAAACTTCTCTAATAATATAAAGAAAGCAGAAATGTTTTAGTGTGGTAGTTGCCATGAAAGTACATAAAATAATATCGAAGTTATTGTTGACATTCTGAATCTATGCTAAGTAATGGTTGTGATTATATATGGAACATGATTACTGTTTGTCCAGTGGGCAGAGTTTGATCTCCTCACTGAGTAAACTTGTTTACTCACCCCCTTATTTCCCTTTTTCCCAGGTTAGTAAGTTCAAGAGTTGCAGTTTGAAGTTTGTTCGTTGGTGAATTTTAAAGAAATAAACGTTTTTGGCCAGACCGGATGGATTACATGTTGTTCCGTCTTTTGCGATGGTACGGGTGTTACAATGTGCCCCTGAAGGGAGTGGTACATGAGCCGAGATGGCTAGACATCGATTACCTCACATTGACAAGATTCTTGGCTTATGAGAAGCCAAATGATAGGTTACTCTTCAAGTTCGTTCATCCATCAGTCGGAGCTACTCAAATGATTCTGCCCAACGTCGTGTGCACAAAGATCCGACTAGGGGAGAACATAGACTTCATGCCACCATTGGAGGAGTTGTACAACCCTGAGAGGAAATCTGAAGCTGAAGAGAGAGAGCCAACAGGGCAAGGACAGTGAGACAATTCGGAAAACTATGATTTTGAGGAGTATGTTTGCTCCCAAAAGCAACCATTTGGGGTGAGAGAAGCTCACAAGAGAATCAGATGGTTGAAGAGGATGAACAAGTTCCTAGCTAGGAAAGTGAAAGACCTTACCGGCACAGTGAAGGTGATGGGAGGACAGACCAGGGAGTTACAAGACAAGGCAAGTTGTGCCTCAGCTCCCACTTCAGCATATGCACCCACATGGATGGGGAGGAGCGGACCACTAGGAGGAATCCAAGGATTAGCACCTCCAGAGCCTCCTAGGGCGTCATCCTACGAGCCCCAAGCAGAGGAAGGTATCACCAGACCCCATAGATCACAGAGAAGACACTTGGATGCCTATCAGACGCCTCACCTGACGGGGTACACAATGTCATACCCGATGCCTGCACCGAGCACACACTCGGGTGACCACTCGGGTCCTTTCCCGCAGACCTATCAAATGTCATATATGATGCCCTACTCAATGCACCCTGCGAGCAGCTACACGGTGACCATTCCGGACCTCTCCCACCATACCCGTTGTACTACCCGATGCCCTACCCGATGCCCTACCCGATGAGCTACGCGATGCCTTACCCGATCAACCCCTCGGATGCTGGTCTGAGCAAGTCGTCCGTGCACATAACCGAGCTCTCTGATGAGCAAATCCCGGCGCCTACTGAAGCCGATGACGATCCTGGGTACACGTTGGCAAGCATGAAGGCTGCCACAACCTCCTTCTTCACCAACCCATGAGGTACCATTTTCATCCACACCATTGTTTATACCATTGCATTTTATTTTGTTTCAATTTGTGTGATTCTCAGACTTCTTTTTCAGACATTTATTTACACAAGAGACTGTGTAATTTAAGTTTGGTAGAGGGTCTGAGAATGTATCTAACATTGTATTTTATTTTATTATTTTTTTATTTCAAATTTTTACATGTTAGTTTTATTCATTTGAGTCTGCATCTATTTGCATTAAAAACCCAAAAACATTTAAAAAAAAATTTAAAAAAAAAAAAAAAAAAAAAAAAAAAAAAAAAAAGAGTGTTCATGTAGTTGCATTTACATATTAGGATTGAGTCTAGATTGCTTCATATAGGATTGTTTCATATAGATTTTAGGGGACAATGATTAAAACCACCTAGTTTAAAGTCCAACCTTATGATTGAAGTTATAGCCCTTAATCACAGTTCATTGTTGCTAGATCAATCTTTGGAAAAAAATGAAAAATCTTTGTGTAAACCCTTGTGTCTTTTGAAAGCTTCCTCCACTTGTGTGAAACTTTCTTGAACATTGCATCATCTCTATATTATTGGACTTAACCTAAACTTAAATTATCTTGCTTATGGAATTTGAATGCTTGCTCATGGTAACTCTAAACTCGGGTTAACACTCCAATTCTATCAATCTTTTCGTTTAACCCGAATTGCTTTCCCCCACCCTTGAACCCAAACCTTTCTTTCAAGCCTTGTTGTGATTTGTTGAGTGAGGCCTTTTCCTGGTGCTATAGGTTGTGAAACCTTGAGAGTATTGAGAACGACAGAGAACTGGCTCTTGTTTTAGCTAAGTTTAGAATTATTTGGACTAGCTAATAGAATCGGTTATGAAAGATAGGTGGTTAGCATGTTTATTTGGGGTTGGGTTGAGGAATAAAATAGAAACTAAAGAGGAGAGTCTCTAAGGTTGAGTTTAATTAGCTCTAAGTCTCTAAGTAAAAAAAAAAAAAGAGAAAGATCTCCTAAAAAAAAAAGAGAAAACAAAAAAAATGGGAATTTATTAAAGTAAGAAAAAGAAAGGAAAAAAAATTAGAGAGCTAGATGTTTAAAGTTAAAACCTTAGGGATTATAAAAAAAAAAAAAAGAGTTTAAATCAAGGTTGTGGGCAGTTTTACTCTAGGGTATTTGGTAAAAAAAAGAAGGTGAATGACAAAAGGGTAGATTATCAAGAGTTAAGCTTTGTATGCCCTAATTGTTCTCAATCTTAGATAGTTTTCACAACTGTCTAGCATTTCTTCTTTTGAGAGTAAGCCACCCAAAGATATTGTTTAAAACCTACCTACCAAAAAAAGCCTTACCCTTGAAACCGATTGAGCTTGATTCACTTCCCATTTGCAAGAATTCGCCAAACACTTTATTGAATGTGAAAGATATGTTGTTTGGAATTGCAAGTCTTTACTGATAGTTGGAGGATGAACTGGATCGATGCATGGCAATAAGCAAGGAAAAATATTTTTAAGTATGTTGATTGATCTTAGCACCGTTAGACTATCTTTAAAGACTATAGCTTGAATCCTTCGCTTAGCACAAAAAGGTTATGAGTCCCCATTTTTAAACCTCATTCTCCTACTTCCTTCCTAGAGAACTAGCAAGATTTAAGTTTGGGGGTGTGATAACTCTCTAATTTACATGATTTAGACACCCTTTTTTGTCCATATTATGCATTATATATTCCCTAACCTTAGCATTTTTAGCTCATTAACTGTAGGAATTTGCATTTAGGCCATTTAGGGTGCTGCATTCTTGCATTTGTGCATTTTGGATGAAAACAGGTGCTTTAGAGCCTGAAATGGGGGAAAACAAGGTGAAACCCGAGCATGTACCCTAAGGAGGTATTGTGCAAGAAGATTAGTCTGAACCTAAACCCGATCAAAGAGGATCTAAGAGCAGGAAGAACAACCCGAAGACCTACCCAAGGAACACCCCGACCTTATCCTCGTGCACCGCATCAAGCAGACCCTCGGGCATGACTGAGCAGCTAGGTTAAAAGGGTTTCCATGTATAAACCGCCTCTTCTTCCTCTTGCCTTATAACGCCGCAGACACTCAGAACAGAGAGCGAGAGTTTCTGAGAGAGAGACTGAGCGATTCAAACACTTTTTCCACTTTGTTAGGATTCAATTTTGCTTTCTTTTGCTTTTCTTTTCTAGTTTTCGATTATGCACCCTACTACTTTTATTTTATTTTTAATACAATGCAGTTTACTTTCATTTGCGTTTTTATGCTTTCTAAAATGAGATCTGAGTAGTGAAATAAAGTTTCTAGGGATGGGATAGACAAATATGTGTTCTTGACCGGTTAGGATGTCTTAGCTTGATTGTTTATTTTATATAAATTCCCTTCTAGATTGGTGTTCTTAATGTTATTTTCAGATTGAGGGGTTGAAACTAGATCTAGGGTGTTTTGCCATCGAGATATGTTGTTGAAATGCTTGAATCAATCAATGCTAGAGATTTACTTACTTAGCCTAAGAGATTAGATGTGTAAGGAGTTTATTGACAATAATGAATCGGTTTGTAATGCATGCTTGGTCATGTTTCTCCAACGAGAGTTGGGTAGGTGAGTAACCAAGGTTGATTGTTCCTATCACGAGAGTGTTTTAACAAAGATTTAAGAGATTCATTTTCTAGGGAATATTTTGCTTGAGGCATGTAGGACATTCCAAATTGATTAGGAACACTTATGAGTCAATTACCCCATCCTTAGGAGCTTTCTTATCTTGATTGTTTAGCTTTATTCTATAACTCGACCCCTTACCCGAACTGGTACTCGATCACCAGCTTCGTGTATACCTTCGAGCTGTTCATCCTTGACTATTTGATCCGATCACCCCACCCGATCTTGTACTCGAATGCTTGCATCGAGTGCTTAGGTCGTGTAGTTCTTGCCTTTTTATTTACTTTTGCTTATTTTAGGATTAATAGATAAAACCCCATTTATTGTTTGGCTTGACTTGCTAGTTTCTGATCATATCTTATCTACTAACATAATAACCATTTGGATTGATAACCCTTTGTACTACAACTGCATAGGAAATTGATACCCTGGTTGAAAATCCTGTTATCATAAAGGCAATGTGTTATCGTGAAGTCAAGGCAATGAGGATGAGGATGTTCTAGAGGCTCGGTTGTTTGTTCTATGTTGTTGTTAGGTTTCGAGTATTGAATGTACTTGTCTAGAATGTATGTTTAGGTTGTTGTTTCATTGCTTTATGACTTTGATGCTTATTGGTTATTGAATTCATTGGTTATTGGATATTAATTCTATTGGAGTTTCTGGTTTTACATTATTGATTATTTCCATTGTATGTTGATTGGGGTTAGGATGTTGGTGAGTATAGGATCAGTAGTTTAATATTATATTAAAAACGAAAAAATAGATCGGGTCGTTTTAGTATCATCCATTGACCTATCAGTCATATCTTCGAACCTCCATCGACTCGTCAAACTTGGTATCAGAGCTAGGTCTGATCGATGTGTCCGACCCCACAATCAAATCGAGGATCAACTACAGACTCGACTGATACTTCCAAATGACTTGTCGAATCATTGCTTCTCCTTCGATCAGTTTGACCCGATCAAAAGGTCATCGAAGATCCATTGAAATGGTCGAATCGTTCGAGGGTTGATCGGTAATTCAATCACTAGTCGGATCGGGTGATCGAATGATCAACGATTCAAGCCGTATGTTGGAATGATCGATCAGATTGTCAGTGATTCAGACAAAAGTATCAATCTACTCGGTGGATGATCGACGATTAGATGATGAGGTCGGATCGATATATTGACCTGGCTTTAATACCAAGACCGACGAGTCGATTATCGCATGTCTGGTGCCATGCTTTGGGAACACGAGTGGTTCGAGAAGCCGATAGTGCAACTGATCGTTGTGAACCGAAGGGACTATATGTCCCCATCTCTAATGAGTGCAAATCCTATCGGGTTGGTTGGCTGTATGGCTAAGGCACAAAGGGATGGAGGTCAAGTGTAATATTATAATCGCTGTCTATAAGGGTTTAATAGGCAAGGTCGCGAGCCAAAGCTAAGTAAATAGGTTAAGTCAATGGATGTTCGGCCGAGAAACGGGACAAATAGAAGTCGTGATATTGGACGCCTAAACGTTCGGGTCGGGGTCTTTCGGGTTGGTAGCAGAGCATGCAAGATCCTGTGAGGATGTATGCGGTTGTGCTATATGTTCAAACGAAATGGAAGTCTATGATAAGATCCAAAAGAACCAAATGTCTGTAAAGGATTGACCGAAGGTCAGAAAAACACCGACCAAGGTCGAGAGAAGAATATAAACTAGAAGGTTAACAAAACATCTACCAAGCGTCGAGGAGAATATCGACCAAGGTTCGAAGAAAATGTTGACCAAAGGTCGGAAAAGCATCGACCAAATGTCAGGGAAAATACGACCAACGATCGAGAATGACGATTGCATCCGGGAAAGACCTTGGTCAGGAAATTGTTCTAGTTAGGATGGAACTAGTATGGGAATATATTTGATCTATTCGGAAACTGACCAAGATCAAGGGAAAAATATTGTGTCGGGAAAGACGTAGATGAAGGAAAAATGACCAAGTCCCAGTAATAGATCAAGTCTCGAGTGGACAAAGCTTGGGAAAATCTGCGCCTACCGAATTTGAGGACTAATCCATTTTATGGGGGGGGGGGGGGGGGTTGACTTGTAATGCCCTCTTCCCGCTATCCTAAAGGGGGGAAATTTGTGATGAGGATATCGAAACCAACTCAACTGAATCTGACGAAGAGACCATCAATATCCCTAGTGTGAATCAACCACCAAGAACTAGATCAAGCACAAGGAAATTAAGAGAGGAGTTTAACAATTCTGTAAAGACACTCATTTTTATCATTGAGCTTGAAGAACTCCAAGAAGACAAGATCGACAAGGAAATGCTAGAAATCACTCAAGAGAAACTCAAGACTCCAACAACTGTGTTTCTACCAGTTTTCCAAGGAATCAAGGAAGCTACTGTATTCACCATTTCAAGTGCAGGAGAACCCACCAGTTTAGGAAACCCACCACAACAAAGCTTCAGACCGGGCGCTATTCCCACCAGGATGACATTAGGCAAAACCGGCCAGTATGACAGACTGCTCACCACCCGGCCAGTATCAACGTGGACACAATTATTTATCTAAGGTATGATTTTCAATTTGAATAAATAACGGTTCTTTTCTTGTTTTGCAGGATTATGACCGTTATAGTTTTTAAGAGTCTCTTCTTTTAATTCCCTTTCAATTTTGTTGTTTTTACAAGTTTAGCCCTTTTATTATGTAATATCTTCGACCCTAGAAGGTTCCCGGCTGTTGGACTAGTATATAAAGTCCCTTCTCAGCTATGTATCCTTTCAACGTTGAATGAAATAAAAAGAGTGTTTTCTTTGGTTTTCTTCTGAGATAGAAGCAACCACCCTCTCCTTCTTCTTCTTGTATGTGAATCCTTGAAGCTTGAGAGTTATTTGATGATATTTTGTGTTTTTGTTGGGTTTTAATACTTGTTTTTGCATAGTTTTGTTGCATAATCTTGTCATTCTAGGTTGTTTTAGGGGCATTTGCATTTAATTTGTTGTTTCTCAGGATTTTGGAGTGGCTTCATCACATTTGGAGCATTTGGACTTTATTTGGTGCAAAGAAGCAAAGAAGAGTGAAGTGACGGATAGGCGTCCAGACCCTTTGGTCAGACCATGTCCGTAGCTCATCTTCAGTGTCTCCCTTCGCCAACAAGAACCTGAAGCCATTTCTCAACATCAAGATCAAAACTGATAAACGACAATCTCCTTTGGTCAGACGACGACTGGTTCACACCTTCGGCCATCTCCTTCGGCCAGACGACGACCGGATCACACCTTTGGCCTTGTCCTGCGGCCAAGCCTTGCCCGGGTCACTTTCTCTGATGGAAGATCAGAAAGAGTAAACGGTCTACCCCTACGGCCAAACCATGGTCGAAGCATCCACACAACATTCTCTGTTCGACCAAGACCACCCCGTAGCCGCCTAGTCCGTACTTGGTTCAGCTTTGACCCGGGTTTGATCCGGTTTGGCCCGGGTTGACTCGGTTCCCTTCTATTTTCTTATAAATACATTACACTTATTAAGGAAAGGACTTATTTTTTGTTCAGTAGCTTTTAGGGTTCTTAAACTTGTTCTAGATTTGTTGAATCTTTGTTTACTTCTAAGTTTTTAATAGTAATTTCTTCTTTATTTCTCCTAACCTACAGTCTCTTATTATGATTTCACAAAGATCAAACTTTTTTGCTTTGTGTGATCATGATTATGAGTGAGTAGTCTAATAGAGTCTTTGGGTTTTTGTAGATTAGGACGATTTAGAAGTTGGGTTATGGAGTTTATGTTTATAATTCTTTAGATCC
>NC_141898.1:28002976-28025908 GCF_030686135.1 Camelina sativa
GAGAAAGGGAGAAAGGAAAGAAAAAAGAGTGAAGGAAGAGCAAAACCAAAACTCACACTGTCCGCTATAAATAGAGCCCCATAGGAAGCCGTTTTCGTTTGCCTTCCACCCTTAGAAAAGAGTTAGAGAGAAGTTAGGGAGTGAGAAAGAGAGAGAGTTCCGGGTAGAGTTTTTCTGTCCTGCGTGTCCTTAGCTGCGTCCGTCTAGCATCAGCCAAGGCCAGATTTTGCGTCCGTAGCCGTGTGTCGCCATAGGATCTGTTCGCATCCAGTTCTTGCTAGTTAGCATTAGGATTCCGAGTAGATCCAAGCCCAGGTGAGTCTCGAAGCATGTGATATGGTACATGATAGGTTGGGTTGTTGGGTGTTTTTCCTTAAGTTTTGTGTGATAGACTTAAGTGTTTAGGTTTGTTGGGTAGTGTTGAGTTTGCTTAGGATTTTTGTGTTAAATCTAGGCATTATTGGGTAGATTCGTTTCTTTTCTTCTAGATTGAGTTCTAGGAAGTTAAGTCTCGTTTATTTCTTGTTTGCATGGTTGTGTGAGGTTGTGTCTAGCTTTAGTCTCTAGATTTTCTAGATTCTTAGGCTTGCATGTTGCTTGTTTGTTGTTGCATGTTGCTTTGTGTGCATTGCATGTTGTTGTTATTGCATGTAGTTGGTGTACCTTGCATGTTTGCTTGGTTGTGTGTTGAGGTTGTGCAGTTGAAGACTTCCCCAAGGCCGTAGTCAGGGTGGATTACGAAGACTCAGAGAGACGGGATGGCAGCCTAGGGCCGAGTTTACACGATGGTGTAGTCGAGTGCGCCTGAAGAGAGGGACTCGCAGGTGATGTTCTATACTCGCGTGCCTTTGTGGCTGTGAGTATAGGTGTTCACGGGTATGGGGGAAGTGATGAAGTGATGGAGTGAAGGGCCCTTGAAGATGAAAAAGAGTTGTTAGCTTCCGCATGCGTATACTTTGATAGTATACTTTGTTGGATGACTAACTTGCATATTATTTTGCTTGTTTTTCTTGCATGTAGCTTTCATGTTGCATTTGAGTGTTGCATGTAGTGGTAGCTTGTTTAGCTTGAATGTTGTGTGTTGCTTGCTGGGGTTGGGATTGGGTTTGGTTTCTTGTTAGGTTCCTGAAATCACTGAGTGATTAGCACTCAAGACTCCATAATTTATTTTGCAGGTAACCTTAGTGGGGAAAGCCTTAGAGGGGAGCACAGGACATTAGGCCTGCCGGTAATGTGACTTGTCTTGTAATATTTTGTTTTAAAAATCTTCTACAATCAATAGTATTATTCTTTAAAATCTCACAAAATCACAAACTGCTTTTTTTTTAAATAAAATAAAATATCAGTTTCACCAAAAAAATCCAAAAACTCACTTTAGTCTCCTAAAATCCAAAATTTATTATATTCTACATAATCTTCTAGCTTCTAAAATCTATGTTTCAATTTACTCCCACTGACAGTTAATGTGTGCAATGTAATTGTAAAATTTAACACATAATCTTTTCTAGAGTACTCGGTTATTTTTTGCAAAATTTGGAAATGCAATTAAATATATATATTTGGTGAAACTCTTCCGAGAATAAATCTAATGAATTCGTAGTTAGGTCAATTAAAAAAAAAGAAGAAGTTGTAAACGAATCCAAAGACTCTTGTGTCGTGAGTCAGACGAAGGAGTGTCAAGGGATGTGAAGAGGGTTTGAATGTAGTAAGGTTCAATTTATGGAAAAGCTTAGGGATTTGAAGAATAAGTATGAGAACAATCTTCGTAAATTCAAGAATGGTGATGGTTAGCCCAAATTGAATTGTATGTTATCAACAATATTCTTGAAACTTTGGTCGTCTTCTCATGAGTTTGGGTGCGGCAAAGGAAACACTACACACAGAAGACCAAAGTATACAATAGGAATGTATATGAAATGATGATAAAATAAAGGGAAAATTGGAAATAAATGATCTTTTTCCAAATCTTTGTCCATCTACACTTTATTTTTGTAGGTTTGGTTATATAAGGTTTAATATGCTTTTTACCCAGTTTTACCCTCATTTTTAAAAATAAGATAATAATATAGGAAACCTAAACCTCTAATTGATTGAGAGACTTCAACAACCATCAAAACCCTTTTTTTGTTTCTCCCCTTTCAAACATCGGTGACATCCAACATCAAACATACTTTGCTCTATTTCATAGTCTTCTGAAACCATCACCTTCAACTTTTCAAGAGACGTAGTGGGTTGCAAAGTCAGTAATATCGCACGTTTTTCTTCATCATCAATAAATCTTGCTCGATTTCTCCAAGTGTTCAGCATGCAAGTTTTCTCTCTTGCCATTTGCCCACCCAAGGAGAAAGGAGAGAAGGCAATTTTTCCACATGCATTGGCGAGTGCCACCACCCAACTTCTCTATATAAAGAAGCCCTCTCCTTCTCATTTTCGCAAAGTAAAGAAGAAAGAAGAGAAAAGAGGGAAAGGAGAGAAAGGGAGAAAGGAAAGAAAAAAGAGTGAAGGAAGAGCAAGACCAAAACTCACACTCTCCGCTAAAAATAGAGCCCTTTAGGAAGACGTTTTCGTTTGCCTTCCACGCTTAGAAAAGAGTTAGAGAGAAGTTAAAGAGTGAGAAAGAGAGAGAGTTCCGGGTAGAGTTTTTCTGTCCCGCGCGTCCTTAGCTGCGTCTGTCTAGCGTCAACCAAGGCCGCATTTCGCGTCCGTATCCGTGTGTCGCCGTAGGATCTGTACGCGTCCAGTTCTTGCTAGTTAGCATTAGGATTCCGAGTAGATCCAAGACCAGGTGAGTCTCGAAGCATGTGATATGGTACATGATAGGTTGGGTTGTTAGGTGTTTTTCCTTAAGTTTTGTGTGATAGACTTATGCGTTTAGGTTTGTTGGGTAGTGATGAGTTTGCTAAGGATTTTTGTGTTAAATCTAGGCATTATTGGGTAGATTTGTTTCTTTTCTTCTAGATTGAGTTCTAGGAAGTTAAGTCTCGTTTATTGCTTGTTTGCATGTTGGTGTGATGTTGTGTCTAGCTTTAGTCTCTAGATTTTCTCTAGATTCTTAGGCTTGCATGTTGCTTGTTTGTTGTTGCATGTTGCTTTGTGTGCATTGCATGTTGTTGTTGTTGCATGTAGCTGGTGTACCTTGCATGTTTGCTTGGTGGTGTGTTGAGGTTTTGCAGTAGAAGACTTCCCAAAGGCTGTAATCAGGGTGGATAAGACTCGGAGAGACGGGATGGCAGCCTAGGGCCAAGTATTACACGATGGTGTAGTCGAGTGCGCCTGAAGAGAGGGACTCGCAGGTGATGTTCTATACTCGCGTGCCTTTGTGGCTGTGAGTATAGGTGTTCACGGGTATGGGGGAAGTGATGAAGTGATGAAGTGATGGAGTGAAGGAGTGAAGGGACCTTGAAGATGAAAAAGAGTTGTTAGCTTCCGCATGCGTATACTTTGATAGTATACTTTGTTGCATGACTAACTTGCATATTTTTTTGCTTTTTTTTTCTTGCATGTAGCTTTCATGTTGCATTTGAGTGTTGCATGTAGTGGTAGCTTGTTTAGTTTGCATGTTGTGTGTTGCCTGCTGGGGTTGGGGTTGGGTTTGGTTTCTTGTTAGGTTCCCGAACTCACTGAGTGATTAGCACTCAAGACTCCATAATTTGTTTTGCAGGTAACCTTAGTGGGGAAAGCCTTAGAGGGGAGCACATGACGTTAGGCCTGCCGGTGTAGTGTTATATTGCCTTTGCAAGATGTTGTGTTGTTGTAGAACAATCGCGTTTTGGCTCTAGATCCTGGTACCAAAAATGTTGTAAATGTTTTGTGAACTTATTTCGTTAAGTAATTAAAGTATGGAAGTTGGTTTTTTTATTTATGTTTGTGTGGGTTCGAGTGGTACTAGCCTTGTCCGGGCCAACACAACGCACCAGGCTGCGAGGGTTGCAAAGCCTAAGCAATCTCGGTCGCGGGCGGAATTGCATCTAGGGAGGACCGGTCGAGAAGCTGCAGCTTCTGTCCCTCGGCTGGACCACCCCAGTGCAGTTCCCACAGAAGCGTTCCGTGGCTGTCTGTTGGCCTGCGTGGTCATAGGACGGTTCGGGGGTGTTATAATCAATCTTGCGGTGATAGAAGGCTTTGTCACAACCCTCTCGTCCTTCTCCTTTGTGGTGGCGACAGAAGGCTTCGTCACAACCTTCTCGGATCCCGATTTGGAATCACTTTCAGAGCAGCCTTCATCACGGCTGATGGTTCTTTAGAAGACACTTCATTCTCTTCCCTCGACGAAAAAAGTTCTTCGCCGCTTACAGAAACTGTAGGCGGTTCATCTTCTCGTTTCCTTGACATCGTGCGATAAGTGTTTACACGACTCTCTCTCACTCACAAGTGCCTTTTGAGATTTTGCTTTACGACTTTACAACTTCTTCTTTTTTAATTCAGTTGACCTAACAACATACTTTACTTTATGAAGCCATGAACAATACTAGTATGTAGAATATGCTAGTTTGCTAATTGATAACAAAAAGTTCAAGAATAATTCTTTCAGCAAAGCTTAACAAAATTTCCATTTCAGAGAGCAACAAATAAAGCTTAAACTAATAATAAAATCTTCTAACGAGATGATTCATCCATCTTTCTTAAGAGTTGATGAAGAAACCCGGCCTTCTCCAAGTGAAAGTTAATTTCCTAGACTGCAAAGCTTCGAACTGCTCCTCAAATATCTTCTTATCCTCTGAAAAAAGCCTACATACACCTTTTTCAGCACCAAGTTCATCCATACCAAAACCCACTAAAGCTCCAACAAGAGAAGAAGACTCAACATTCTTTGACTTGCCATTCTTTGACTTCTTCCCAAACAAGCTTAGACAAGTCAAAGGCCTTGTGATAACAAGCTTTGACAAATGTCGGATCATCACCTTGTAAAACAAGCATCTCATCATCTTCAGTCCACAGATGTTGGAAGTATGGTTTCCTCTCCACTGACACGACCTTGACACTCTTTACAGTGATATGATCATGAGACCATCCAAGAAGATCCTTGAGCCTTGTTCAACACGAACACAGTTGAAGATCAATTCTTCCAGCCAAACAACCATTTGGGATACATTCCATTTGCCAAAGGAGGTTAATTTAGTTGTTAACTTGAAGAGTTTGAGGTCCAATTGGTTTAAAAGCTTCCAGAATTATGTATGGCAACCAGGTGTTGTTTCTACTAAGTCCAAGGTAAAGAAATGGTACATCCCATTTTGTTTCTCATCAGCAAAATTGGACCAAGGAGTGAAAGAGAGAGAAGTTAAAGAAATGCACTAAATGGGATTATTCAAGAGCTTATGGCCAACGAGAGCATGGAAAAAAATATTGGGGATAATACCTATCTAGTCCAGCCCACTTTGAGTCTAATACAAGTCCAAGAAAGCCCAAAATAATCACTTTATTTTGTGGTCAAAGAGGGATGACGAAAATGGAGTTTAACTCACCTTGGGAAAGACACCTTGGGAAAGACACCTTGGGAAGAGAGACATGCACCAAGGGTTGAATCTTCATTCAACTTACTATCTTTATTATCTTTTAGTTTCAAGAACAATTAATACTTGGCTTTGTTACCAAGTTTCTTATCCCTATATAAACTCATATAATCTCATTTGAGAATAATCAATCAATTTCCTTTTTATTTTATGAGTTTATCTCTTTGTTCTTTGTCTAGAACATTTCTTTGTTTCTTGGTGTGTAATATCCAAGCAACAACCTCCTCTTGCTGGACTAGTGAGTCATATCTAGCAGCCATTGGAGTTGGGAATATCAGCAGCCTTCCGCAACTGCTGTGTGACCCCTCATTCCATTAAATCTCCCTTGTTGCACCTTGCACCTTGGCGAGTATCTATCTTTTCTAATCCGGCTGAGTGATCCTCGAATTTGGGTGTATCAAGTGGTATCAGAGCCACTCAACCGGTATTTGTCTGTTCATCTTCTCATCTTCCATTTCTAAATACTTCTTCTTCTTTCTATCTCAAATCTGGGCCATCTCTTTACCTAGGCCATTTCTATATTCAAAAAAAAAAAAAAAAAGAGAAAAATAAATCCTTATATTAAAAAAAAAAATAATATTTGCATTTGGCTAGGTGGTGGAAGAGAAATCCTGCTGGCTGAGGAGAAATCCAGCCTTGGAGAAATCCTGCTGGCTTAAAACAGATTTCATAAAATTCTCTTGTCTTTCTATCTTCCTTCTTCCTTTGTTGTTTGGGAATTCTATTGGGTTGCTTGGATTTGTTCTCTTAGAACTTAGAGAGAAAGCTCTTGAGTGACCTACCAAAATTGAGAGAAACACTTTTGTGTGTGAGGATTTTTTATCTGCTAAGTTTTGGTGTTAAGTTTTCAGGAAACCATGGAAAGTGATGGAGAAAGAGATCGGCCAAGAAATTATGTTGCTGGGCTATCTAACTTGCAAATGAGGGCATTGAAAGACACTATTACTAACCTTATGATTACAGGTCTAGAAGAACTACACCAGAGGGTCGACGAGATTCAGAATGGCCAACAAACCAATTCTAGAGCCGCAGCCAGGAGAGAACGTTCAAGGAGGACTCACTGGCCCGAGGAGGAAATTGAAGAAGAGGAGTTCCATGAAGAAGATGATTGATCCATCAAACGACTTAGACGAAGTCATAGAAATCGTGATCAAGGTGATGTTAATCCTTTTGGTACAAGAAATGACAATTTAGGTGGTTTAAAGCTTAAAATTCCAACCTTTGAAGGTAAAAACGATCCAGATGCATATCTTGAGTGGGAGAAAAAGATTGAGTCGGTTTTTAGTTGTCAAAACTATTGTGAGATGAAGAAGGTACGATGTGCAGCCACTAGATTTTGTGATTATGCTATTACTTGGTGGGATCAGTTGGTGATAAACAAGAGGAGAAATGGAGAACACCCCATTGAGACTTGGGCAGAATTGAAGTCTATGTTGAGGAAGCGATTTGTTCCGCACCATCACCAACAAGAAAGGATGTCTCGTGTTTCTAAGGAAGAGAAAGCTGTTTTTGTTTCGTTACCATCACCAAAGGAGCATAAGGAGTTGCTAGTTCAGGATAATCTGTTGAAAATAACAAATTCACCGAGTGAGAAAACGGAAGCCGACGAACCAAAGCAAAAAGAGATCAGAAAAGATCATAGTGAGGAACCTGCGAAAGAAGGCATGATCATCAACAACCTTGGTAGTATGGATGATTCACCTAATGCACCAACAAAGAGAGAAAAGTCAACGGTACACTTCTGGTCAAGTAAGACGGAACAAGTTTTGGATCTTGAAGGAAAAAAGAAAGGTCTCAATTGGTGGCAACTTGTCCTCTGGGAAGGTTGTTAAAGGGTGGGGACCAGGGTTCGAGGAACGCATGACGCACCAATAACCTACTGGTGGATTTGGATATCCACAGTGATGGGTTAGGATCGATGCCCTGTAGGGCCAGCTTGGGGTCTGTTGGGCCGGCTAGCGGAGGGCTAGTGGGGTCCACGGACGGTCCGTTGAGGCAGCTAGCGGAGGGCTAGTGGGCTCTGATGCCAAACTGAAACGACCTGACCCGTTTTTTTTTTAAATTAATAAATAATAAATATAAATATAATATAAACTACAACTAGTGGTCCCATACCCACTAGCCACCTATCTACAACCACAATCAACAGCCGAAATAACAATACCAATAAATATCTAATAATAACATAACCAATAATAATCCATAACAACAATCCAATAATCAAACATCAGGAAACATGAAACTGGCAACCTAACAATGATTCTAAAGACCCAACTCTACCAACCTAGCAACGCCAGACAACATATAATCGAGTCCCTAGAACATCCTCCTCTTCATCGCCTTGATTCCACGATCACACTTTGCCTTTACCTGCCCCACAAACACATATTGAGATGCATGAGTATTTGATAAATACTCAGTGAGGTAATCCTCCCATCTACTGGGCTATACACACAAGCAACAATGATTCCAATGTTCCAAACAAACAACAAACAAAACATACAAACCAGGAAAACAAACATCGTCTCGCTGGAAGGGAGGTGTCGACCGACACCAGCCAACTGTCGACCGACACCAGCCAAGTGTCGACCGACACTAGCATTGGTGTCGACCGACACTACCCCACAGTGTCGATCGATGCCGTTCTGCTGGTGTCGATCGACACTACCTCTGCAACTGCATTCCGCACGAAGCCGAGAGTCGAATCCCAAACCTTCACCAAATCGTCCAATACTCAAAACCCAAGCCGAAAACATCCATATGAACCTGTAGCAACCAATCCCAGCAAGAAAAACACACAAAACAACAACAAACAAGCAAGAGCAAGGAAATCAAAGGCTTAGATTAGCCATGGTCATGCACTCACCTCTCTGTAGGAAGATTCTGATCAACAATGAACGAATCCACACTCCCAGAAAGCTTCCCACATGTTCCTAGCCTTGAATCCTCACTCTCACAGCAAGATCTCACCCACAAAGCCTTAAAATCTCACAAAACTCACCAAAAACTCAAGAACCAACTTTTCTCTTCTTTTTCCGCTTTGATTCAGCGGCGAGACAACAATAAAACACGACCTAGGTCGTTTTTCTCACTTAATAGTCCGGTTCTGTGGTTTTCCTAAACCAAACCATCCAAAAAAGCCAATTGAATCCATCTGGTCGAACCAGAAATTACTGGTGTCGATCGACACCCACCCCCAAAACAAAGAGATTGGCTCGTGGGTGTTACAATTCTCTCCCACCAATATAGATTCGTCCTCGAATCTCAACCAACCATCAGTCAAGGACTCCCGTGCCACCGTCTCCACGACCCGCACTCCTCCGACCGATCTATGAAAGGTCACCTCTAGGCGATAGACCCACGCTCTAAGCATTATTTGCTCTCGACTTTTGGACTTTCCTTTACTCATAGGCCTAAACCTTGAGTTTTTATTGGCTCCTCATGAGACCTAAGTCTGCATGCCATAATGTTGGCTCCTCATCGGGCCAAAGCCCGCATGCCATAATATATAAGGGAAAATCCAATACTCATCTCTCGGGTTGCCACCCTACAGCGCGCCCCCGGATCGTCATCCGAAGTTGATATACCAACCATATCCCCTAGCCACAAAGTCTCAGAATATGGCAGTACTAGGAGAACCTAAGTCCCCCAAGAGTCGCGAGCAAACAATTCTAAACACGTCTTAGTCCTATCCCTATCCAGGTTTCCTTCCCGTGGCTCGTGTAAAATATCTCAATGTCCTACAAACCACATATCCCCTCACTGGGATACCTCATGACCACACATTGATCATCTCACTGCCGCAAGGGCCGCCACAAAGGCCAAACAAATGTCCCAAACAGGACCGCCACCAAGGCGAAACAAATGTTCTAAACAGGATCGTCACAAAGACCAAACAAATGTCCTAAACAGGACCGTCACAAAGACCAAACAAATGTCCTAAACAGGACCGTCACAAGGACCACACCAATGTCCTAAAAAGGACCGTCACAAAGACCAATTGTCCCGAAGGACCGCCTAAACAGGCACTCTGCCTAAACAGCCCGCCACAAAGGCCACACATCTGGCTAAACAGCCTGCCACAAAGGCCACACATCTGGCTAAATAGCCTGCCACAAAGGCCACACATCTGGCTAAACAGCCCGCCACAAAGGCCACACATCTGGCTAAACAGCCCGCCACAAAGGCCACACAATGTCTCAAAAGACTGCCACTAAGGCCACACAATGACTAAAAAGTCCGCTACTAAGACCAAACAAGCCCCTCCACGGCTTCCTCCACTAAAATGGACAAAATTTTAACTCACATAAAACTTTCCACTTTTTCCCACTTTCCACTTTTGGAAAATTCTAATTCAGGAAACTTTCCTCCAAAAACCCCCGCCTCACGGAAACTTTTTACCCCTAGCACCACCTCATCTTGTTACTTAGTCGCACAACCAACCACCCCAAGCGACCAAGGAAACAAGAGAGATGGGATGAAATACTCCATTCCCGCTCCAGCCACGGATTACAGATGGGACCAGGCCAGACAAGCTTAAGTCGCGGCTTGCTTCTCATACCACTTCTTAAACCTTGCCTTCATCCTCGCCTCAGCTCCCAAGTCTGCTCCTCAACACCATCACAGTTCCAAAGGACTCTCATCAAAGGAATCTTCTTCTTCCGAAGTTCCTTGATCCTCCTCTCCAGAACCCTCACTAGTCTCGCCTCCAAAGTCATGTTAGGCTGAAGATCCTCAGGAATCTTAGCTAACAACTGATCATCCTCACGGAGACACTTCCTCAACATAGAAACATGGAAAACCTTATGGAATGCACACATAACCTCAAGTAACTCCAGTCTATAAGCCACTGGTCCGTCACGCTCAATCACTTTGAAAGGACCCATATACCTTGGACTCAACTTAGTCTCAGTCAATGACCTGTTCGGACCCCGCAACATGGCCATCTTGAGGTACACTCGGTCTTCTACCTGAAACTCAAGATCTCTCCTCCTCCTATCCGCATAACTCCTCTGCCGATCCTGAGCCTCCTTCATGTTCAGCTTGAGAACCCGAATCTTCTCTGAGGTCTCCCGAACAAAATCTGCCCCGTAAATGCTCCTCTCCCCCACCTGAGTCCAGCATAACGGTGTACGACACGACCTCCCATACAAAGCCTCATAAGGAGCCATCTTAATACTTGCCTGATAACTGTTGTTGTAAGTAAACTCTACCAAGCTCAAGTGATCTGCCCAATGGCCTCCCCACTCCAACACACACATCCTCAGCAAATCCTCTAGCGTCTGGATCATCCTCTCCGACTGTCCATCTGTCTGGGGATGATAAGCTGTACTCATATGCACCTTAGTGCCCATCTATGCCTGAAACGCTCTCCAGAACACCGAAGTGAACTTAGAATCCCTATCAGACACAATGCTCGCTGGCACCCCATGTAACCTGACTATCTCCTTCACATACTTCTTAGCCAAGACCGCTGCTCCATCAGTCTTCTTAATGGCCAGAAAATGTGCCGACTTAGTCAACCGATCCACAATGACCCAAATAGCATCAAACGTCCTGGACACTGGAAAACCTACCACTAAGTCCATAATAATCATATCCCACTTCCACTCCGGAATGGGAAGACTCTTCAGTAACCCTCCTGGAACCTGATGCTCAGCCTTCACTAGCTGGCACACATCGCACCTCGCGACCCAACTAGCTACACCCTTCTTCATCCCGACCCAATGATAGTATCTCTTGAGATCACGGTACATCTTAGTCGCTCCTGGATGAATAGAAAACTTGCTCCCATGAGCCTCTCTCAGGATCTCCTGCCTCAACTGCACACAAATCCGACCGTGCACCAAGATAGTACCATTATCTGAGTCCTGATACTCTGAATCAACATCCTTTGAGGCATTCACCAGCCCAAATCCCCCTCCTGAGCCAACCGCACTTTGCTCAGAAGATCTGCTCTATCAACCGCCTCCAAACCCAATAGTTCCTGAGATACAGCACACAAACTCAACGCACCGATCTCTCCTACCAGAGACTCCATCTCCTGCTCCTGAGCTGAAGCTACCCTCTTCCGACTCAGAGCATCTGCAACCTAGTTAGCCTTACCAGGGTGGGGTCGTTTTTTACCAAACTGGAACGACCCAACCCGTTTTTTTTAATTAATAAATAATAAATATAATATAAACTACAACTAGTGGTCCCATACCCACTAGCCAACTATCCACAACCACAATCAACAGCGGAAATAACAATACCAATAAATATCCAATAATATATTAACCAATAATAATCCATAACAACAATCCAATAATCAAACATCAAGAAACATGAAACCGACAACCTAACCATGTTTCTAAAGACCCAACTCTAGCAACCTAGCAACGCCAGACAACATATAACCGAGTCCCTAGAACATCATCCTCTTCATTGCCTTGATTCCACGATCACACTTTGCCTTTACTTGCACCACAAAAACATATTGAGATGCATGAGTATTTGATAAACACTCAATGAGGCAATCCTCCCATCTACTGGGCTATACACACAAGCAACAGTGATACCAATGTTCCAAACAATCAACAAACAAGACATACAAACCAGGAAATCAAACATCGTGTCGCTGGAAGGGAGGTGTCGACCGACACCAGCCAAGTGTCGACCGACGTTGGCCTTGGTGTCGACCGACACTACCCCATAGTGTCGATCGATGCCTAATTTGCTGGTGTCGACCGACACCAAGTGGTGTCGATCGACACTACTTCTGCAACTGCGATCCACACAAAGCGGAGAGTCGAATCTCGCTCCCAAACCTCCACCAAATCGTCCAATACTAAAAACCCAAGCCGAAAACATTCATAGGAACCTGTAGCAACCAATCCCAGCAAGAAAAACACACAAAACAACAACAAACAAGCAAGAACAAGGAAATCAAAGGCTTAGATTAGCCATGGTCATGCACTCACATCTCTGCAGGAAGATTCTGATCAACAATGAACGAATCCACACTCCTAGAAAGCTTCCCACACGTTCCTAGCCTTGAATCCTCACTCCCACAGCAAGATCTCACCCACAAAGCCTTGAAATCTCACAAAACTCACCAAAAACTCAAGAACAAACTTTTCTCTTCTTTTTCCTCTTTGATTCATCGGCGAGACAACAATAAAACACGACCTAGGTTGTTTTTCTCACTTAATAGTCCGGTTATGTGGTTTCCTTAAACCAAACCGTCCAAAATTGCCAATTGAATCCATCTGGTCGAACCAGAAAACAATGGTGTCGACCGACACCCACTTGGTGTCGATCGACACCCTTCCCCAAAACGCACAGTTTTGGTTCACGGGTGTTACAATTTTCCCCCACCAACATAGATTCGTTCTCGAATCTCATCCAAACATCAGTCAAGGACTCCCGTGCCACCGTCTCCACGGCCCGCACTCCTCCGACCGATCTACGAAAGGTCACCTCTAGGCGATAGACTCACACTCTAGGCATTATTTGCTCTCGACTTTTGGACTTTCCTTTACTCATAGGCCTAAACCTTGAATTTTTATTGGCACCTCATCAGAGCTAAGTCTACATGCCATAATGTTGGCTCCTCATCGGACCAAAGCTCGCATGTCATAATATATAACGATAAATCCAATACTCGTCTCTCGGGTTGCCACCCTACAACGCCCCCTCGGATCGTCATCCGAAGTCGATATACCAACCATACTCCCAAGCCACAAAGTCTCTGAATATGGCAGTACTAGGAGAACCTAAGTCCCCCAAGAGTCGCGAGCAAACAATTCTGAACACGTCTGAGTCCTATCCCTATCCAGGTTTCCTTCCCGTGGTCGCATAAGACAACACAATGTCCTACCAACCACATATCCCCTCACTGGAATACCTCATGACCACACATGGATCATCTCACTGCCACAAGGGCCGCCACAAAGGCCATACAAATGTCCTAAACAAGACCGCCACCAAAGCCAAACAAATGTCCTAAACAGGACCGCCGCCAAGGCCAAACAAATGTCCTAAACAGGACCGTCACAAAGACCAAATAAATGTCCTAAATAGGAACGTCACAAAGACCATTTGTCCCGAAGGACCGTCACAAAGACCATCTGTCCAGAAGGACCGCCTAAACAGGCACCCTGGCTAAACAGCCCGCCACAAAGGCCACACATCTTACTAAACAGCCCGCCACAAAGGCCACATATCTGGCTAAACAGCCCGTCACAAAGGCCACACAATGTCACAAAAAACCACCACTAAGGCCACACAATGACTAAAAAGTCCGCCACTAAGGCCACACAAGCCCTTCCAAGGCTCTCTCCATTAAAATGGACAAATTTGAACTCACATAAAACTTTCAACTTTTACCACTTTCCACTTTTGGAAACTTCTATTTCAGGAAACTTTTCTCCAAAAACCCCCGCCTCACGGAAACTTTGTACCCCGAGCACCACCTCATCTTGTTACTTAGTCGCACAACCAACAACCCCAAGTGACCAAGTAAACAAGAGAGATGGGCTGGAATATTCCATTCCCGCTCCTGCCACGGATTATAGATGGGACCAGGCTAGACAAGCTCAAGTCGCGGCTTGCTTCTCATACCACTTCTTAAACCTTGCCTTCATCCTCGCCTCAAGCTCCCAAGTCTGCTCCTCAACACCATCACAGTTCCAAAGGACTGTCATCAAAGGAATCTTCTTCTTCTGAAGTTTCTTAATCCTCCTCTCGAGAACCCTCACTGGTCTCGCCTCCAAAGTCATGTTAGGCTGAAGATCCTCAGGAATCTTAGCTAACAACTGATCATCCCCACGGAGACACTTCCTCCACATAGAAACATGGAAAACCTTATGGAATGCACGCATAACCTCAGGTAACTCCAGTCTATAAGCCACTGGTCCAACACGCTCAATCACTCTGACCGGACCCATATACCTCGGACTCAACTAAGTCTCGGTCAATGACCTGTTTGGACCTCGCAACATGGCCATCTTGAGGTACACTCTGTCTCCTACCTGAAACTCAAGATCTCTCCTCCTCCTGTCGACATAACTCCTCTGCCGATCCTGAGTCTCCTTCATGTTCAGCTTGAGAACCCGAAACTTCTCTAAGGTCTCCTGAACAAAATCTTCCCCGTATATGCTCCTCTCCCCCACCTGATTCTAGCATAACGGTGTACGACATGGCCTCCCATACAAAGCCTCATAAGGAGCCATCTTAATACTCGCCTGATAACTGTTGTTGTAAGCAAACTCTACCAAGCTCAAGTGATCTGCCCAATGGCCACCCCAATCCAACACACACATCCTCAGCAAATCCTCCAACATCTGGATCGTCCTCTCTGACTGTCCATCTGTCTGGGGATGATAAGCTGTACTCATATGCACCTCAGTGCCCATCTCTGCCTGAAACGCTCTCCAGAACACCGAAGTGAACTTAGAATCCCTATCAGACACAATGCTCGTTGGCACCCCATGCAACCTGACTATCTCCTTCACATACTTCTTAGCCAAGACCGCTGCTCCATCAGTCTTCTTAATGGCCAGAAATTGTGCCGACTTAGTCAACCGGTCCACAATGACCCAAATAGCATCAAACATCCTGGACACTGGCAAACCTACCAGGAAGTCCATAGTAATCATATCCCACTTCCACTCTGGAATGGGAAGACTCTTTAGTAACCCTCCTGGAACCTGATGCTCAGCCTTCACTAGTTGGCACACATCGCACCTTGCAACCCAACTAGCTACATCCTTCTTCATCCCGACCTAATGATAGTACCTCTTGAGATCACGGTACATCTTAGTCGCTCCTGGATGAATAGAAAACTTGCTCCCATGAGCCTCTCTCAGGATCTTCTGCCTCAACTCCTCATCCCTGGGCACACAAATCGACCGTGCACCAAGATAGTACCAATATCTGAGACCTGATACTCTAAATCAACATCCTTTGAGGCATTCACCAGCTCCAAATCCTCCTCTTGAGCCAACCGCACCTTGCTCAGAAGATCAGCTCTATCAGCCGCCTCCAAACCCAACGGCTCCTGAGACACCACACACAAACTCAACGCACTGATCTCTCCTACCAGAGAATCCATGTCTTGCTCCTGAGCCAAAGCTGCCCTCTTCTGACTCAGAGCATTTGCAACCAAGTTAGCCTTACCAGGGTGATAGGCTTTCTTTCAAATCATAATCCGCCACAGCTCCATCCACCGCGTCTGCCTCAAGTTCAGCTCGGGCTGAGTGAATATATACTTCAGGCTCTTATGATTTGTAAACACCTGCACTGTTGCACCATAAAGATAAGATCTCCAAATCTTTAGGGAAAAAACTACAGCACCCATCTCCAAATCATGAGTAGGATAGTTGCCTTCATGCTTCCGCAACTGCTGTGAAGCGTAGGCAATCACCTTCTCATGCTGCATCAGAACACACCCCAAACCAACTCTAGATGCATCTGTATAATCCACATAGGGTTCTCCCTGCTCAGGCAAAGCCAACACTGGCGCAGTAGTCAACATCTCCTTCAGGCTTGCAAAGCCTTCCTCACACTCCTGTGACCAAACAAAAGGAACATCCTTCCCTATTAACTTAGTCATAGGACATGCTCTGCTCACAAACCCCTGCACAAATCTCCTGTAGTAACCTGCCAATCCAAGAAAACTCCTGATCTCTGTGGCATTCTGCGGTCTAGGCCAATCCCTGATAGCCTGAATCTTCTCCGGATCTACAGAAACCCCGTCTGCAGACACAATATGACCTAGAAAGCCCATCTCACGCTGTCAAAAACTGCACTTGCTCAACTTAGCAAACAACTTCTGCTCCCGCAGCTTCTCCATAACCGCCCTCAAATGCACTGCATGCTCCTCAGGACTCTTAGAATAACCAGGATATCGTCGATGAAAATTATGACAGATACATCCAGAAACTCTTGAAACAGACTGTTCATCAATCTCATAAACGCTGCTGGTGCGTTAATAAACCCGAAAAGCATCACCACAAACTCATAATGCCCATACCTCGTCCTGAATGCAGTCTTCCTCACATCTGTCTCATCTATCAGTATCTGATGATAACCCAATGCCAGATCTACCTTGGAGAACCAAGTAGCACCCCTCAACTGATCCAACAACTTATCAATCTTGGGAAGAGTGTACTTGTTCTTCACAGTGATCCGGTTTAAACCCCTATAATCAATACACAACCGGAAACTCTCATCCTTCTTCTTGACAAACAACACCGGTGCTCCCCACAGTGATACACTAAGACGGATGAATCCCTTACTCAACAAATCCTCTAGCTGCTTCTTCAGCTCTGCCATCTCTGCTGGAGCCATTCTGTAAGGAGCCTTGGATAACGGCATTGTCCCTGGTTCCAGTTCAATCGTAAAAGGATCAGACCGAGATGGTGGTAACCCCTGCAAAGACTGGAACACATCCTCAAACTCCTCTACAACCGGAATACCGCTAACCGTAGACTTCCCCACTGACTCTGGCATAGATATGGTAACCAAATAAGCCTCACGGCCCTTCTCGATCATCTTCCCAGCCTGAATGACCAAGATCACGAGACTCCCCGAAGTCGATCTAATACCTTGAAAAACCAACTTCCCTCCTGGACGCTCAAACTCCACTCTACCCCGGTAGCAATCAAATACACCTAGTGTCGATGCAACCAATCCATCTCGAGAATCACATCATACAACTCCACTGGACTGATAAGCAAATCCGCTGGCCGCAACTCCCTTGCGATTTGAATATCAATTCCTCTAACTCGTCCAATAACCCTCAGGAACTTGCCTCCCGCAACTCTGACAACTCCTGTACGCTCCCCGGGATCCCCTCTGATTCTCGCGCTCTATGCACACTCCGGAGTAATGAAGCTATGAGAAGCTCCAGAATCAAACATAACATGGGACTTAAACCTGCCCACCAACAAGGTCCCTACACAAACCTCATGTGTTGAGAACCTAACACTTTATTACAGAATAACATAAAATCTGAACTTACTAAGAATTCACAAAGTTAAAGTACCAGAAATTATACCTGTGATCGCCCCGACACTGGTTTCTCCAGTCTCTGCAGTCGTGTAACCCCATGGCGCCTGCTCAATCCGTGCCACCTACTGACGCCCAGGCTACACCTGCTGCAATGCTGCCACAGCTGCCGACTGCAACTTGGGACACAAGGGCCTGATGTGCCCTGGCTCCCTGCAATGATAGCATACACGAACCCCTGCCGTCGGAGCACTCCTGTTGGGACAGCTAGCAAACTTGTGATCCTTGCTCCCACACTTGAAGCATCCTGCGCCACTCTGCGTCTGCATAGCCTCCCACCTTCTCTTGGTTCCCTGCACAGGGTTACCGCCCCTGCTAGAACCACCCTACTGCTGAGCCCTACTAGGCTGAACTGCTGGACTAACCGCCACTGACTATGCCTGGATATCCTCCTCAATCCCTGTTGCAGTCTCAACTAGCTTTGCACGCGTAGCATAACTCCGCCCTCCACAGTGAACCCTCAAATCATCACGTAGGGCCCTCAAAAACCTCTTGATCTGAGCCTCGTCAGACTCCATAGCCCGACCCCCATAACATAGAAGTCAACTAAACTCCAAGTCCAGCTCCCGCACTAACCGCGTCCCCTAAGACAACGGAAGGAACTGCATCTCCAACTGAAACGACCAGACACGTTTTTTTTTTAATTAATAAATAATAAATATAAATATAATATAAATTACAACTAGTGGTCCCATACCCACTAGCCACCGATCTACAACCACAATCAAAGCAGAAATAGCAATACCAATAAATATCTAATAATAAAATAATCAATAATAATCCATAACAACAATCCAATAATCAACCATCAGGAAACATGAAACCGGCAACCTAACAATGTTCCTAAAAACCCAACTCTAGCAACCTAGCAATGCCAGACAACATACAATCGAGTCCCTAGAACATCCTCCTCTTCATCGCCTTGATTCCACGATCACACTTTGCCTTTACGTACACCACAAACACATATTGGGATGCATGAGTATTTGATAAACACTCAGTGAGGCAATCCTCCCATCTACTGGGATATACACACAAGCAACAATGATTCCAATGTTCCAAACAAACAACAAACAATCATACAAACCAGCAAAACAAACATCATCTCGCTGGAAGGGAGGTGTCGACCGACACTGGCCTTGGTGTCGACCGACACTACCCCACAGTGTCGATCGATGCCTAATTTGCTGGTGTCGACCGACACCAAGTGGTGTCGATCGACACTACCTCTGCAACTGCGATCCGCACGAAGCCGAGAGTCAAATCTCACTTCCAAACCTCCACCAAATCGTCCAATACTCAAAACCCAAGCCGAAAACATCCATAAGAACCTGTAGCAACCAATCCCAGCAAGAAAAACACACCAAAAACAACCAACAAGCAAGAACAAGGAAATCAAAGGCTTAGATTAGCCATGGTCATGCACTCACCTCTCGGTAGGAAGATTCTGATCAACAATGAACGAATCCACACTCCCAGAAAGCTTCTCACACGTTCCTAGCCTTGAATCCTCACTCCCACAACAAGATCTCACCCACAAAGCCTTGAAATCTCACAAAACTCACCAAAAACTCAAGAACAAACTTTTCTCTTCTTTTCCTCTTTGATTCAGCGGCGAGACAACCATAAAACATAACCTAGGTCGTTTTTCTCACTTAATAGTCCGGTTCTGTGGTTTCCCTAAACCAAACCGTCCAAAATCGCCAATTGAATCCATCTGGTCGAACCAGAAATTAATGGTGTCGACCGACACCACCCTTGGTGTCGATCGATAACCACCTCCAAAACGCAGAGTCTGGTCCGCAGGTCAATTGGTGACAGTTTGTCTTGTGGGAAGGTTGTTAAAGGGTGGGGACCAGGGTTCGAGGAACGCCTGGCGCACCAATAACCTATTGGTGGATTTGAATATCTACAGTGATGGGTTAGGATCGATGCCCTGCAGGGCCAACTTGGGGTCTGTTGGGCCGGCTAGCGGGGGATAGTGGGGTCCATGGACGGTCCGTTGGGGCAGCTAGCGGGGGGGAGGGGTCTAAGTGGGGTCCGCGGGATGGGTTTTCATATAAAAATTGATTTTTATATAACAACCCGTCCCATGGACCCCACTAGCCCCCCGCTAGCTTTCCCCTATAGACCCAAAGCTGGCCCTACAAGGCATCGATCCTAACCCCTCACCATGGCAAATGGAACTATTCATCCAAATCCACAGTAGGTTATTGGTGCGCCAGGCGTTCCTCGAACCCTAGTCCCCACCCTTTAACAACCTTCCCACAGGACAAGCTGTCACCAATTGAGCTGTCAATTGGTGGCAACCTTTCCTGTGGGAAGGTTGTTAAAGGGTGGGGACCAGGGTTCGAGGAACGCCTGGAGCACCAATAACCTACTAGTGGATTTGGATATCCACAGTGATGGGTTAGGATCGATGCCATGCATGGCCAGCTTGGAGTCCGTTGGGACAGCTAGCGGGGGGCTAGCAGGGTCCACAGACTGTCCGTTAGGACAGCTAGCGGGGGCTAGTAGGGTCCGCAGGACGGGTTGTCACAATGGTATGCAATATGGACTCATATATTCTCTCGAAGAGAAGCCACTATAAGCACTTCAACACTCTCCAATCCATGGTCGTACAGTTTCGAGGACGAAACTTTTTCAAGAGGAGGGGTATGATATGATGATGAGACCATCCAAGAAGATCCTTGAGCCTTGTTCAACACGAACAAAGTTGAAGATCAATTCTTCCAGCCAAACAACCATTTGGGGTACATTCCATTTGCCAAAGGAGGTTAATTTAGTTGTTCACTTGAAGAGTTTTAGGTCCAATTGGTTTAAGAGCTTCCAGAATTATGTATGGCAACCAGGTGTTGTTTCTACTAAGTCCAAGGTAAAGAAATGGTACATCCCGTTTTGTTTTCATCAGCAAAATTGGACCAAGGAGTGAAAGAGAGAGAAGTTAAAGAAATGCACTAAATGGGATTATTCAAGAGCTTATGGCCAACAAGAGAATGGGAAAAACTATTGGGGATAATACCTATCTATTCCAGCCCACTTTGAGTCTAATTCAAGTCCAAGAATGCCCAAAATAATCACTTTATTTTGTGGACAAAGAGGGATGACGAAATTGGAGTTTAACTCACCTTGGGAAAGACACCTTGGGAAGAGAAACATGCACCAAGGGTTGAATCTTCATTCAACTTACTATCTTTATTATCTTTTAGTTTCAAGAACAATTAATATTTGGTTTTGTTACCAAGTTTCGTATCCCTATATAAACTCATATAATCTCATTTCAGAATAATCAATCAATTTCCTTTTCATTTTATGAGTTATCTCTTTGTTCTTTGTCTAGAACATTTCTTTGTTTCTTGGTGTGTAATATCCAAGCAACAACCTCCTCTTGCTGGACTAGTGAGTCATATCTAGTAGCCATTGGAGTTGGGAATATCAGCAGCCTTCCGCAACTGTTGTGCGACCCCTCATTCCATTAAATCTCCCTTGTTGCACCTTGCACCTTGGCGAGTTTCTATCTTTTCTAATCCGGCTGAGTGATCCTCGAATTTGGGCGTATCAGGTGGTATCAGAGCCACTCAACCGGTATTTGTCTGTTCATCTTCTCATCTTCCATTTCTAAATACTTCTTATTCTTTCTATCTCAAATATGGGCCATCTCCTTACCTAGGCCATTTCTATTTTCAAAAAAAAAAAAAAAAAAAAATCCTTACATTAAAATAAAAATAATAATATTTGTATTTGGCTAGGTGGTGGAAGAGAAATCCTGCTGGCTCAGGAGAAATCCAGACTTAGAGTGGTTAAAACAGATTTCATAAAATTCTCTTGTCTTTCTATCTTCCTTCTTCCCTTGTTGTTTGGGAATTCCGTTGGGTTGCTTGGATTTGTTCTCTTAGAACTTAGAGAGAAAGCTCTTGAGTGACCTACCAAAATTGAAAGAAACACTTTTGTGTGTGAGGAATTTTAATCTGCTAAGTTTTGGTGTTAAGTTTTCAGGAAACCATGGAAAGTGATGGAGAAAGAGATCGGCCAGGAAATTCTGTCGCCGGGCTATCTAACTTGCAAATGAGGGCATTGAAAGACACTATTACTAACCTTATGAATACAGGTCTAGAAAAACTACACCAGAGGCTCGACGAGATTCAGAATAGCCAACAAACTCGTTCTAGAGCCGCAACCAAGAGAGAACGTTCAAGGAGGACTCACCAGCCCGAGGAGGAAATTGAAGAAGAGGAGTTCCATGAAATCCATCAACCGACCTAGACGAAGTCATAGAAACCGTGATCAAGGTGATGTTAATCCTTTTGGTACAAGAAATGACAATTTAGGTGGTTTAAAGCTTAAAATTCCAACTTTTGAAGGTAAAAACGATCCAGATGCATATCTTGAGTGGGAGAAAAAGATTGAGTCGGTTTTTAGTTGTCAAAACTATTGCGAGATGAAGAAGGTACGATTTGCAGCCACTAGATTTTGTGATTATGCTATTACTTGGTGGGATCAGTTGGTGATAAACAGGAGGAGAAATGGAGAACACCCCATTGAGACTTGGCCAAAATTGAAGTCTATGTTGAGGAAGCGATTTGTTCCCCACCATCACCATCATGGTTCAAATCATATTATAAGGAGAACTTCTAGACCAAATGATGGAACGTCTACTGTCACACCAAGTTACCAACAAGAAAGGATGTTTCTTGTTTCTAAGGAAGAGAAAGCTGTTTTTGTTTCGTTACCATCACCAAAGGAGCATAAGGAGTTGCTAGTTCAGGATAATCTGTTGAAAATAACAAATTCACTGAGTGAGAAAACGGAAGCCGACGAACCAAAGCAATAAGAGATCATAAAAGATCATAGTGAGGAAGCTGTGAAGGAAGGCATAATCATCAACAACCTTGGCAGTATGGATGATTCACCTAATGCACCAACAAAGAGAGAAAAGTCAACGGTACACTTCTGGTCAAGTAAGACGGAACAAGTTTTGGATCTTGAAGGAAAAAAGAAAGGTCTCACGGAAAGGGGTGCATTTCTGCTTCATTGTATGCAATATGGACTTATATATTCTCTCAAAGAGAAGCCACTAGAATCATATCAACACTCTCCAATCCATGACCGTACAGTTTCGAGGACGAACCTTTTTCAAGAGGAGGGGTATGATATGATCATGAGACCATCCAAGAAGATCCTTGAGCCTTGTTCAACACGAACAAAGTTGAAGATCATTTCTTCCAGCCAAACAACCATTTGGGATACATTCCATTTGCCAAAGGAGGTTAATTTAGTTGTTCACTTGAAGAGTTTGAGGTCCAATTGGTTTAAGAGCTTCCAGAATTATGTATGGCAACCAGGTGTTGTTTCTACTAAGTCCAAGGTA